>NC_000078.6:59781299-60081299 GCF_000001635.26 Mus musculus | reverse complement strand
CTCTTTAGGGAGTCGTTGCCCACTGGTCCCTTTATCCTCTGACACACACATAGAGAGTGAGTGTTGCTGCCTGTGGAGCAGTGCTGTGAATGTATGATCCTTTTTTCCAGTAGTTACTCTGGAAATCACCCAAAGCCAATTGAAGATCAAAAGGCCACTGCGTATTTCCACTCCAGAGGGCAATGTACTGCTGAAGTTTCTCCGTTTGCATAACAAAATACCAGTGAAAACCAGGCATTCCAAGGAACTATAAGTTAAAACCACCCTAACCCATAAATATTAGGTGTTCCCATCATTTGTATTATGAATAGTTAAGATATTTGAGCCCATGTGAAATATCCTTTAAAAAAAATCACAGATGCTAATCTAAATTTAGAATTCTCTGTATATTAATGAAAAGAAATTGTAATAACTAAAATTGACTGTAGACACTCATTTAATTATCAGGTCCCTTATCTAACTGACAGTAACACTTTTATGGTCATTTCCTTGTGCTAGGTCATTACCCATGAAGTACATAATGAATTTTTCCCCAATCTTTGATAGTTCCTTAATCAGCCACTATTTATTGTATAGTCCAGAGGGATATTGGCATGGATGTACAGGTGTCCTTTATCTCTTTAGAATTATTCAGTTTAATTTCTGTATATATATATATATATATATATATATATATATATATATATATATATATAATCGTGTAGTAAAATTTCATCCTTTTGCAACAGTAAAATCACCTTATTACAGTTGAATAATATCTGCCAAATTTTCATAGAGTGTTTTTTACCGCTTGGTCTAAAATATCCGTATTAACATTTAATTCCCCAGGCCCCAGTGGAAACACTATTATTATTATCATTTGATAAAATCAAATATCTTTTGATTCTTTACTTAAATCAAATATTTGTTTAAATATATATCACTTCATCCAGAGTAAATCACTTATATATTATATCATAATATAAAATGCATATATTAGGCATTTTAAGAAAGCTTACAAAATAATATGCTGCCACGTGAGTTTTCAAACATCCTTGTTGCTATTTATCTTCATGTTTTCCCTCTACCTCTGTCTTACCTTTGCTCACCCCTCCACAGTGAATGCCTACCCATTTTTTCCATCACCCTTTAGTATCTCACCTGCCTCTTATCACAGATTTCTAGAGATCCATTTTTCCCTGTTTCTGCATAGTTTCTTTCTACGTTCCCAGATCCTGATATTTGCTATACAGTCAAATCTAAAGATCTGAAACTAGAGCATGGCTGGTGGCACTCTTCTATAGTCCCAGCACTCAGATCTAGTAAATGAAGGGCAGATTACAAAGTAAGTTCCAAGACAGTCAGGACTACACAGAGAAACCCTGTCTCCAAAACAAAGCAGAAAATATTGGGAACTAAGATCCACATGTGTCGTTTGTGTCTTTCTGGATCAGTCTTACTTCACTCATTTAACAAAATTAATTAAAGGATAGACCATGAGTTTCTGAGGAGAATATGGGCAGAGCTCGAGACAGAGGTGGGAGGGTTGAGGGCAATGTAACCACAATGCTCATTCACAATCCGCTCAAAATTGAATAAACATTTAAACAGTAAATAAAATAAAATCAGCAGAGAATAAACTCAAAGGTCCTTTAAAGGGAAACAGTAGATACTTTAGTGGAACACCCCCTGAAGCCCTGGTGAGAAAACAAGCTAAGTAGAGTAACAACATGCCCTTTCAGATCCAAAAACATTTAAGACACAAAGAAGGGTAGACGACATTCTCCATGGCATCTTCTCAGGCCCTGTCTTCCTTCTACCTAAGTGATAAAATGTTAAAACTGAAACTCACCTTACCAGTACAGCATCTGCTTTCTAACTATACAACAGGAAGCAGAAAAAGAAAAACCTGTCTGTCTTAGAAGGTTAATTCCAATCTAAAGTTGTAACCTATACTCCAATTTCCTCCCACACTGGTGAGAGTACCTTCATATGAACATACTACAAAGGAGACCAACAGAATTACCTGAGTCTAAATACCTAGAGCACCACTGGGACTCACCTGAGTGTGCTTTGTATTAACAGAAAAGGAGGTGGTGGGTAGGAGCACAGGCCACTCCATTCAACAGACACTGCTTGTTGCTTGTTAATTACATAATTATCTTCCAAGAGCTGATGATTGCAAATACAGTGACAGAATATAAAATCCTGCTGTCCTGGAGATCACAGAGTACAGGAGGGAAAAACAAGTGTGCTTATTATAGATAATTACAGTTTCCTAAGAAGATGGACGAGAGAGGAACCAAAAGAAATTTTTCATGAAGGTAAATTTGGGGGAAGGAAATGTTGGGATGCTTGAAAGCCTTAGATAGCCTCTGGTATTTAAAAAAAAATGAACTTAAGGCTCAAAGTTATTCATTATTAGTCATTGAAGAAGTTACAAAATAGGAAATAAGATTACTGAATATGCTTATGTAGAGTTAGCACTTTATGATCTCTCTCTCCTCTCTCTCCCCCTCTCTCTCCCCTCCTTCTGTCTGTCTCTGTCTCTCTCTGTGTCTCTGTCTCTCTCTCTCTCTGTCTCTCTCTGAGAACAATTTGTTTTGGAAGCTATGACATTTGAAACAGAGATATTTGATTGAAGTAAATTGCTTGACATTTAAAGAAGGAGTAGGAGAATAGCAGGAATTAATTGATATTAAGAAGTCTGTATCTTTAATATCCCATGATATGAGCAAATTCTGCGCATACCCTCCCCTCTTGGACTGACTGCTTCCAGCTGTGTAAACTGAGTGTGATAGCTGGTACAGTTGCCATATCCTCCCTTCCACATTCGTTTGCTCTACACAGTTGAATGTCCTCTCAATGAAGGATGCTCTTCCATGAAAACCTGGCTCTATCTACATACTTTAGAGCAAAAATAAAGGATTTTAATCCCTTATTTATAAAGTTTCAGAATTTTCTATAATATAAAATATTTTAAGTAGAACTTTGACATTTAGGTTTTAAAAGGCAGTACACACAATACTCTTGTGACTACATTGACAATATTCTGTGAAGAAAGACCAAAGGCAATAATGAAAATGTAAAACCCCCAGCAAGAGTTTCTTTAAAAGTCCTCCCAAAATCCTGTCACTCCCATGCCATATACAAACATATAAACAGAGATTTTCTAACAGAAAGGGATCTTGTATATGTTATACATGATGCTTTAGTTCCCAGCATGGGCCCTGGACTTATGTACTTCTAAACAGAAGTTCTTTAAGATTGTTCTCCTGTAAAAGAGCTACCTACCTACAGTGTCTACTCTTCAACAAGAAGAAACTTTGATGTTTTTTCTCCTATGGGCAATTTCTTCTTTTCAGATACTGAATGCCCATGTTTATTGCTGTTCTACTCACATGATCCATTATGTGTGAATCAGCCCAAATATTAATAAACAACTGAATGGATAAAGAAAATGCAGTTTTTATATACAAAAGACATAATGAATAAAATCCTTTCATTTGTAGCAAAATGGATGGGGGGTGGAGAAGATCATGTTAAAAAAAATAAGCTATACCCACAAGTGAACATGTTCATTTATATGTGGAAATTGAAAATAGTGACTTGAAAGCAGAAGAGTGAAGACTAGAATTTATTTGGGGTAGAGAGAAGACACAGAGACTCAATAAAAGCTAAAGATAGTCATGTACAGAAATGTTCTGCAAAAACACCATAGCATAGTTAATAATATTTATGCTTAATAAAATGACTTATTTTACATAGCCTTCCACCTTAATCAGAGAAGGAACATAGTACACTGCACACTTTTCTGATTGTAAACCCAGGTAAAGTGAGTTTCAAATACTTCTGCAAACTACTTATATACTGCAAAATATTTTAGATACTCTAACCCCATAGTGGAAAATTATCCTGAAATAATGTCAGGTGTTATATTCCTATGGAAACAATAAAATCCACTTCATATAATAAGTACATAAGGTGCTCCGTTACCAAAATAAAATAGTGTCTGAGTTGTACATCATGTCTTCACAGCAGCAATGAGGAAGCGTTCTCAGAAAAACAATAACAGTGCAGCATGGTGAGGTGCAAGTCACTCTTTATCACAGCTGTAGAAACAACTGCCTTTGAGAAGAATGGCACTGAATCTGTTCCACACATTATACCTACAATTTAGCCAAAGTGGTCACAGACCTAAAGAGCTAAAACAATAATGCTCTTCGAAAAAGTTAGGAGCAAATATTCCTGAGCTTGACATAAACAGTATTTATTAAGTAACCCATTAGAATCCTAGTGGTAAAACATTACATGTTCAATTTCATCAAAGTCTCATCATTTAATCATATTGGGTAAAATAATGTGCCCCAAAATGGAATATTATGTTCAACACTTAAGTGGGGGGAGGGGAGGAGTTGTGACTTGACTCCGTCATGGAGTAGTGTAGAACAGTGGAATACGGATACCGGATTTAACCCTGAGGGTCTTCAAAAGCATCATCTTAAGTGAGAGATGCCAGTCACGACTCAAATTACACAAAAGCTAAAAGCAGACATCCTGGGAAAAGGCACAGGAGGAGTATGGGCATCTGTGGTGGGGGAGCGAGGTAGGAATGAGTGTTCAAGTCCACAGAGTTTCTCTAAACTTAATCACCTAAACATGATTAAATGTTTAAAACTAGAATATCACTGAGTGTGGTGGTGCACATCTTTAATCCTAGCACTAGGAAGATAGTTTGAGGCCATCCAAATCCACACAGGGAGTTCTAGACAAGCCTCAAATAGAGAGTGAGATCTCAAAAGAATAAAGTATAAAATAAAGTATTAGACAATTTCAAAACATAGTGAATTATGTCTTGAGAGTGATGCTAAGAAACAGAATTCTCTAATGTCAGGTGTGGTGAAGTGGACCTACCTACAGTCCAACACTTGACTTTGAGGTGAAATGATCACAAGCTCAAGGCCAGCCTAAGCAACATAATGAGACTGTCTCTAAGACAATACTCTGTTTTTATATTGCTATGCTATAAAACCCCTTTTATATGTCACTGGCCCTCTGGTTTACTGAATGTCTCTTATAAATGACTCTGTGCATATAAATTTTCAGTTTCAGTTAGTAGACTTCTGGCATTTATGTTCAAAATGAAATATACATAATACCCATGGTACACACCTCTCATCCCACATTCCCAGGAGAATAAGATAGGAATCTCCTGCTTGGACTACAGAGTGAACTCAATGTCAGCTTACTTAGGTCCTGGTTCTGTAACCAGAAGTTTTTTTTACCCAGCCTCTTTCTTCCCAGAATAATAACTTTTGAGTCTTAATTATTTATGAATAAGTCCCTAGTCCATAAATTTTGGCTCATTCCCCAACTATCTTGTAACTTCTGTAACCCATTTATTTCAGTCTATGTCTGCCACATGGTTGTTTTATCCTCAGTGTCATGCATCAGACTTCCTGAGAGTTCGGGCTGTATCTAGTGCTCTTGACTCTTTCCCAGAATAACTCTGTCTGCTGGATGTCCCACTTTCTATTTTCCTCCTTAGCTAAGAGGCATGTATGTACTGTGAGGTAGCATCACTTGTCAATAAAAAGCTTTTAATTGACAGTACATAAGTGATTGTTCTACATGGTTCAAACTAAAAAGTAAAAAGATAACTGTGGATATTGTTCAGTGGTAAAGTATTTGCCTGCATATGCAAGGCTCTGTATTCAATCCCCAATACTTGACACAGAAATCTACAGTACAAATTCTTCATGAATACATCATGCATCAAGGATAATAAAGTATAAATAGTGAAAAAAGATAAATAATAATTTCATTTTCTCCATAAGAGATAAACTATTCTTTTGTACTATCACCCTCTTGCCACCACCCTGCTCCCCCCCCACCCCAAATGCATGCCTTCATTAATGACACCTCTCCCTCTGTTATCCAACATTTAACTAGTAGAGGAACTTTCCTTCATTGACATGGCTGTTCTGGCACAGGACCACATCCAATGACCATCAAGGTCTGTGTGAACCAGCTACAATGCAGACATGCCACACATCTTTAATCTCTCTGCCTGGAATACACACACCTTTAATCCAAAATGACAATGTCTAATTGAGGTGTAGACAAAGAAACAAATCAGATGAAGATTTGACTGAATGAATCAGTGATAGAATATCCTCAACTCTCAGGAGAACAGACAGGAAAGAAAGGCTGCTTAAGAGCAACTCAGAATTAGTGCTGTCAGTTGACTTTGATTGAATTCAGTTCAGAGGCAGTTTTTACCAGGATAGTTGTACAGAGACAATTTGCAGAGACAACAAGCTAGACACAGGTAAGAACAGAATGAGCCAGAAAATAAGAAAGACCCAGAAGATTAGAACAAATTGCCAGAGTTAGTTTGAGGGCAACCAGATCAATTCAGTGAGAACCCTAGAGAACTCAGTTTGAGTCAGTCATCTTGGAGAGGAGTTTGAGCCAGAAACAGCTGAGCTAAACCAGTGAGCCAGAGTTCAGAAAGAACTAGAAAAGGTGAGTTTATTAGCACTAAGTCTCAGAGGCTGGAAGATTCTAGGCTTAGGTTAGCAGACAGAGGCTGGAAGCCTAGGGATAGTTAGCACAGAGATAGACAGTCTCTGAGCTCAGCCCAGATGAGACTCCAGTAGACTCCATAGACTCAATGTGTAAGCCGCCTGTGGCCACACTAACTGGGTTCCTGAGTGGGAGGCCGGAGCTGTATGGGAGAGAACGACGAGAGAAATAATGGGGGCCAAGACATGATTCTGTTCAAGGCCCCCAAGTTTACTAAGTCTGTGCTTATAAAGAGGGGAGGCCCATCCCCTGCCAATCCATTCTCGGTGCCTGTTGCCAGCCTAAAGGCGATCTGTCTGATGCTGTCTCTGGAATATCTTAAGGGCCTCTCAGCAAGTAGCAGTGTCTTGGAGAAGAGCAGCAGCAGGTGACAGAACAATAGAGCCATCTAAATCTGAAGGTTCCACCTCAGGTGGTCTCATACTCATTGGCAGCAAGGTCAAAGGCAGCCTACTCAAGGCTGGCCGGCGCTACATCAATGTTGTTGTCAAGCTTGGGTAAAGCTCTCATCTCATCCTTTTATCAGAGGAAATAAATGTGACATTTACATTACACATGTCTTAAAGCCAGAAAATCTAGTTATGACAAGTTGGTTTATTTAGTACTCATGAGAGCACATGCAGTCAGACTGCACCTCCTATTCTGAGGGGATGAAATACTTCTAACTGAAAGACAAGGGAGTAAATTATGAACACTGTGGAAATTTAGCTGGGAATCATTGCAATCCAGTTACAATCTGAATTAATAGCTGTCACCTGATCTGGGGGAGCTATCTCATTTCTCTGTTTTGCAATTCTGCTGTAGTTTACCTGGTGGGATGTATTTTTTAGAAAAGAAACGAAAGACACATACTAGGCTCTTTCTTTGTAGGAAGTTTTGCTTTGGCTCCTCAGTGCTTTCCATCTCACATCTTAATTTCCACTGAAAATTTTTCCCAGAGGGAAATTTAACAAATGTATAAAATAAGATGAACAGAGTTCATTTGTTTACATCCTTTTAGAATAAAATTAAAACTAAGAAGATTTTTCTATGGACACAAATTTAGAAACTTGTATGAAAAAAAAATGTGTGGTATAGTAACCTAAAGGAGTTACTTCATTTACAGTTACCTTAAAGACTGAATATTTGCTAAATTAATATTATTCTTAACCTTCTCCATAAAAAGAATAGACACCTAAAATAAATACATTTTGCATAGTCCCTGCACTTTCAAATTTCTGACTGAGTAACAAAGGACTGATTCTGATGTCATAATTATCTCCTTTGTGAATATAAATGTAGACACAATCATAAAAATACTGTACAGCAGGCTTGTTGTGTAATGATTATGAACTTATTATTTACAGATTGGCAGCAAGGACCAAGGCAAACCTGGGATTCGTTGTGAGTCAGTCCCAAGGCTCGGGAAAACTTCCCAGGGCAGATGGCCACTCATCTGTGCATGCTGCATTGCATGCACATTGCCTTGCACCCTAGAGACTAAGGCAATCAGGCCACCAAGGGTTTTATGTCTCATTGGGCTAAAGTGTCAAAGGACATACTGCTTTCATGGAAGACCTGGAAGAGAGCCCAGGCCTCTGCTTAGAAGATTGCATCCCATTCCATGCTATAGCTGTTCTTGGAAAGTATATAAGCAAGAATATAGCTGTGTTGGTCTAAGGCCCCCTGTCAAACTCTCAGTAAATGCGAAAATTGTGGAGCAAAAGAAGGAAATACTAAAATCTTGGGTTTGCTTTATTTTGTGTGTGTGAGTGTGTGTGTGTGTGTGTGTGTGTGTGTGTGTGTGTGTGTGCATGTGTGTTTGTGTGTGTATGTGTTTGTATTTATTCTCATAAATGTATATTCCTGTAAAGTCAAAAGCAAGTTAGACACTTTCTCTAAAAATGAAGAACCAGCACACGGTTAAAATCAAATCAAATTAATACCAGACTTCAACAATATAGAAAGGAACATGCTTGGAATTTGTGATCCTCGTATGATACCAAGGACCTGGGCCACTGCTCTCGCTCTACCCTCTGCAGCATATCAAGCTTGTCTCATAGGTCCAGCTGGCTCCACACAAACACATACATACATATATATATATGTTTCTCTAGATGCTGTCACCACTTCACAGTCAACTTTCTTTGCTTATCTTTGTAGTTAGTCAGCTTTCCATTATTGTGGCAAAATTCTTGGCATAAGCAACTAAGGAGGAACATGTATATTTTGGGATGTGATTTCAGAAAGTTTCAGTCCCTATTTCTGGCCTCATTGCACTGACTCCAAATGTGTTAGGAGTGTATTTGTGGGTGCTGGGGTAGTAGGATTACCTCATAATAACCAGTATCTTAGTCACTTTTCTATTTCTCTGATAAAACAAATGACAAAAAGAGGCTTGGGAAGGAATGATTTCATTTTATCTTAAAACTTCTGACTCTACCACTGAGGGAAGAAAAGAAAGGAACTCAAGGAAAGAATTTGGAGGCGAGAATTGAAACAGAGACCATGGACAACCTGAAGAAAGGACTCTGCAGTAACACTGCTTACTGGAATAAGCCCCCCAAGGCTTGATCAGTCTGCTTTCTTATACAGCTCAGGGTCAGTTTCCTGGGGATAAAACCACCCACAATGGCCTAGGCCTCCCCAAATTAATCACTACTTAAGAAAATACTTCAAAGTTACCTACAGACTAATCTCGGGCGTGGTGGCGCACGCCTTTAATCCCAGCACTCAGGAGGCAGAGGCAGGCAGATTTCTGAGTTCTTCGAGGCCAGCCTGGTCTACAAAGTGAGGTCCAGGACAGCCAGGGCTATACAGAGAAACCCTGTCTCAAAAAACCAAAAAAAAAAAAAAAAAAAAAAACCAAAAAAAAAAAAAAAGCAGGAAATTGGCCCTTGGTAACCTTGACATACATAGTTATTTCATTATATTTTCTATCTTGTTCATTCCTAATGTCTTATTATTGCTAAATCAATATAAATCACATAAAATTTACACAGTCTTTAAAAGATAAAATGTTTTCAAATTCCTCTTCTAAAGTTCAAAGCCTCTTTATAATATCTAAAGTCTCTCAAAAATATCCAGTCTCTACAAAACTCCAGTCTCTAAAACCCCAAATTCTCATAAATGTATATTCCTGTAAAGTCAAAAGCAAGTTAGACACTTTCTCTAAAAATGAAGAACCAGCACACGGTTAAAATCAAATCAAATTAATACCAGACTGCAACAATATAGAAAGGAACATGCTTGGAATTTGTGATCCTTGTATGATACCAAGGACCTGGGCCACTGCTCTCGCTCTACCCTCTGCAGCATATCAAGCTTGTCTCATAGGTCCAGCTGGCTCCACACCACAGTTACTGCTGTCCTTGGTCGCCATACCATGTTACTTACATGTCTAAAACAGTGGGGTCTTGACCTTAACAATGCTGCACCTTCAACCACAGCCTCCTGAAGGCTCTCTTCTGATATCCTATATGCTCCATGTAATCTCAAATACCAACTAGTTCACATGACCTCTTCAACCCTGTGAGATTTAATTGCAACTGAGGTTGTACCTTTGACAATGTCCTCTCAGGCTACTCACAGTCACAAGTCCAAAATGATCTCTGTTTTCTTTTATGCCTTCAAAACCAATACCATCTGGTACATATTACCAAATTAGTCTGTCAGCATGAAGTACAGCCTTGGTCTTCCTCTAAAGCTGCTATGTGCTGACCCTGAGAAAATATTCCCAGAATATTTTTTTTTGCCTCAGTGATGCTGGTCTTTCTCAATCAACACTAACTTCTCAGCTACAGCTAACCAGCATTGATTGTCCCAGCAATGTAAAAGTTTCACTTTAGAAGTTCTGGCCTTTTCTTAATCACAGCAGATCCTTCATGCCCAGATGATCATAACCACAGATTTATAATTCAAAATATCATATAAATAGCCTAGGTAGAAAGGATCTTTACCTATCCTAAATCAGATAGGGGACTAATATCCAACATATATAAAGAACTCAAGAAGGTGGACTTCAGAAAATCAAATAACCCCATTAAAAAATGGGGCTCAGAACTGAACAAAGAATTCTTACCTGAGGAATACCAAATGGCAGAGAAGCACCTGAAACAATGTTCAACATCCTTAATCATCAGGGAAATGCAAATCAAAACAACCCTGAGATTCAACCTCACACTAGTCAGAATGGCTAAGATAAAAAATTCAGGTGACAGCAGATGGTGTCGAGGATGTGGAGAAAGAGGAACACTCCTCCATTGTTGGTGGGATTGCAGGCTTGTACAACCACTCTGGAAATCAGTCTGGCGGTTCCTCAGAAAATTGGATATAGTACTACCGGAGGATCCAGCAATACCTCTCCTGGGCAAATATCCAGAAGATGTCCCAACTGGTAAGAAGGACACATGCTCCACTATGTTCATAGCAGCCTTATTTATAATAGCCAGAAGCTGGAAAGAACCCAGATGCCCCTCAACAGAGGAATGGATACAGAAAATGTGGTACATTTACACAATGGAGTACTACTCAGCTATTAAAAAGAATGAATTTATGAAATTCCTAGCCAAATGGATGGACCTGGAGGGCATCATCCTGAGTGAGATAACACATTCACAAAGGAACTCACACAATATGTACTCACTGATAAGTGGATATTAGCCCAAATCCTAGGATACTCAAGATATAAGATACAATTTGCTAAACACATGAAACTCAAGAAGAATGAAGACTGAAGTGTGGACACTATGCCCCTCCTTAGAATTGGGAACAAAATACCCATGGAAGGAGTTGCAGAGACAAAGTTTGGAGCTGAGACGAAAGGATGGACCATCTAGAGACTGCCATATCGAGGGATCCACCCCATAATCAGCTTCCAAACGCTGACACCATTGCATACAGTAGCAAGATTTTATCGAAATGACCCAGATGTAGCTGTCTCTTGTGAGACTATGCCGGGGCCTAGCAAAAACAGAAGTGGATGCTCACAGTCAGCTATTGGATGGATCACAGGGCCCCCAATGGAGGAGCTAGAGAAAGTATCCAAGGAGCTAAAGAGATCTGCAACCCTATCGGTGGAAGAACATTATGAACTAACCAGTACCCCGGAGCTCTTGACTCTAGCTGCATATGTATCAAAAGATGGCCTAGTCGGCCATCACTGGAAAGAGAGGCCCATTGGACATGCAAACTTTATATGCCCCAGTACAGGGGAATGCCAGGGCCAAAAAAAATGGGAATGGGTGGGTAGGGAAGTGGGGGGGAGGGTATGGGGGACTTTTGGGATAGCATTGGAAATGTAATTGAGGACAATATGTAATAAAAAATATTTAAAAAAAGAATTTTAAGTAGTCAAAATACAGAAGACAAGTGACCATGAGTTGCCCAACCCCAGCTGATACATCTACAATGATTCGACACACTTAAGGATCTAAGCACATCAGGGAAGTAGAGACAGAAGGTATATGAGAGCCAGAGAACCAGGAATGAGTTTTCTGTATATGAATAGAATTCTGTACTTATGAAAACTCAAAACTGAAGTTACCTAAACAAGACCGGAATTTTGAAACACAGGTTGACATACGAATGAGGATGAGATAAATCTTAGAGGGCTCTACTTCTAGCTGAAGAATTACTGGCAATTAGTGGCTACTGATGGATAAACAGCCTTCTCCAGGGGTGGGTTCCCATGTGGTCAGTCATAAATACACATACATGAATAACACTAAATGGCCTCAGCAGGATAAATGTGTGTATGTGCTGAAGCCAGCACAGTCCTGAGCAGTGCAGAGTGCTTGGATGGAAGATAAAGGAAGAGAAAGACAGAACTCTGTGTTCATTTCAGGAATCAACAGTTTTCCTGCTGTTTATATAGTGTTTAGCTATCTTCTCATAACAGTATTGCAAGCAGAGCTTGGGCAGCATTCTTTTTTTTTTTTAATTAGGTATTTTCCTCATTTACATTTTCAATGCTATCCCAAAGGTCCCCCATACCTACCTCCCCCCCAATCCCCTACCCACCCACTCCCCCTTTTTGGCCCTGGCGTTCCCCTGTACTGGGGCATATAAAGTTTGCAAGTCCAATGGGCCTCTCTTTGCAGTGATGGCCGACTAGGCCATCTTTTGATACATATGCAGCTAAAGACAAGAGCTCCCGGGTACTGGTTAGTTCATATTGTTGTTCCACCTATAGGGTTGCAGTTCCCTTTAGCTCCTTGGGTAATTTCGCTAGCTCCTCCATTAGGGGCCGTGTGACCCATCCAATAGCTGACTGTGATCATCCACTTCTGTGTTTGCTAGGCCCCGGCATAGTCTCACAAGAGAGAGCTATAACTGAGTCCTTTCAGCGAAATCTTGGTAGTATATGCAATGGTGTCAGCATTTGGAAGCTGATTATGGGATGGATCCCTGCATATGGCAATCACTAGATGGTCCATCCTTTTGTCACAGCTCCAAATTTTGTCTCTGTAACTCCTTCTATGGGTGTTTTGTTCCCATTTCTAAGAAAGGGTAAAGTGTCCACACTTTGGTCTTCGTTCTTCTTGAATTTCATGCATTTGGCAAGTTGTATCTTATATCTTGGGCAGCATTCTTACCTTTACAATTCCTCTCCATCGTAGTCTGTTTCTCCAAGGAGAACATGACCCCTAGACTTTACTCCATGCCTGTCATTTTCTGCAGTCACATGACCACAACAGAGACAGGGCTTGTGCTTGACAAAAGTAACTGTTGCAGTCCTTCTGAACCCACGTAGATGCATGCATATTATCCCACATATTGAAAAAAGGACATTATGAATTTGAGAGGGCCTGGGTGGGATATTGTAGAAATGATGAATAAAAATTCAGTTGTCATTGACAATGGAAGGAAAGGCACGTGGTAAAAACTGGGAGCTGATCATGAATCTCCAGCTACATATAAATTCAATAGAGTAAATAAGGAGAACTTGCTCTCTTGTACAGTTTACACTGAACAGGAGCAATAAAGAGATCTTAAAACAGCCCATCTCAGTAATGGGATTTAGATCACACTGAAACCTTTCTTTTAAAGATGAGGTTAAATAAGTGAATTGCAGAAAGGAAGTAGAATGGGGCATCTTTTACAAGCATTTGTGCTATTGTACATCCTATAAAAAAATGACTATTCCTGTCTTTTGTCTCATTTAGTGTCTGCTGGTTTTGTCACCATTTTGTTAAAGGATTTTTAAAATTAATTTGAATATTAAACCTAAATCAGATGTGTGTTTTGCAAACACACTCAGGAGATCTCTAGATTGTTTTCATTATTGATTAGTTCCAACTGCTATGCAGAAGCTTCTGAGTTTATCCCAATTCTTTTTTACATGGCATCTCATTGATGAAGAAAGCAAAATTCAGAATCTTTCATGGTGTTGAGTTCAATGTTTTACTGAGTAAATGCATGAACCAAGCACTTTGAGCACGACGTCCTAACATGAGATGCTGTCAAGAGCTGAGAAATCCTGAATTCCTAACATACTAGAGAACATGATACTTGCAGATTTTACTGCTCCAGTACCCTATGTTGTGGGATATTTGATCACACTGTGAACCCTGAGAGTGTGTTGTTTACTGAAAACACTTGATTTTAGTTGTGATGTGCGCTTACCACACATATTTAATGTCTCTGGCTGGAATACAGACACATCCATAGTAAACACCTTTAATACCAAACAATGAAAGTAAAGTTAGTTTGTAGGAGGCACCCATGTTTGAAGTGATATCTGATTGAGTGGCAGACAAAGGGACTAATCAGAGAAAGATTTGACAGTATAGGATATACTCAACTCTCATGAGAAGATAGAGGAAAGGGAAGCTATTTAAAAGCAGAGTGCAGAGAGAGAAAGAGAGAGAAGGAGGGAGAGAGACAGAGAAAGAGAGACACAGAGACAGAGAAAAAGAGAAAGAGAGAGAAAGAAAGAGAGAGAGAGAGAGAGAGAGAGAGAGAGAGAGAGAGAGAAGAGGAAAGAAGGCAGTTTTACTGGGACAGTTGTACAGAGACAGGTTGCAGAGAGAGAGAACAAGCTAGACACGGGTGAAGACAGAACAAGACAGAATGAGAAGGAGCCAGAAGATTAGAACGTATTGCCAAAGTTAGTATGAGGCAAAGCATAGCAATTAAGGAAAAGCTGAGAGAGGCCAGATTGAATCAAACAGCTTTGAAATCAGTCTGCACCAGAACAGCTGAGTTGAATCAGTTAGCCAGAGTACAGACAGAACAAGAAAGGGTGAGCTTATTATTCAGCAGTAAGTCTCAGAGGCTGAACAATTTCCAGACTTTGATGAGATTGTATGGAGCTTCCAAGATGAGGCCTAGGATAGCAGTCTGAGACAATAATTACCTGTGAAGAATAGAAGTTACAATTACAATCCTACACCTATACAAATGTCTCCTCTACTTTCATTTCTCTTGTTAAAATAAAAACATGACAACTAGAAACTTAGGAGAAAAGTTATTTTAGCTTGCATGATTCCAGGTTACATTCCATCACTGCTGACCAATCACAGTAGTAGGAGCTTCAGATAGGTGGTTGTGTCGTATTTACAGTCAAAAGCAGAGAGAAAAAGGAACACACGCCTTCTTTGTGCTCAGCTAACTTTCTATACTCTGTAAAAGCCAAGGTCTCAAACCAGGGAATAGTACTGTCCATCTGTATGCTGGTTTCCCCTACTTCAATGAAGGCAATCAAGATTGTTATTCAAAGACATGCCCCCTTGATCTAGACAATCTCTTATTGCAATTCTTCATGGTCATTTTAGGTTGTGTCAAGTTGACAATTAAAACCAACCAGCATAAGGTCCCAGCACTTTGGGGATACAAGGAACCTGTAACCATAAATATCTTATCTACTGATCCTCTGCTTGTCTGCTGCCATCAGCTGTCAAATGCACATGAGAACATCCAAAGGCCAGCATACGACTTTGCATTAATGCTGAGGAAAGAGACCAAATCACCCCATAATAATGTTCTTCCTTCATGATGCAGTTATATTTGGAGGAAACATTTCAAAGAGGTAAACACGGTTAAAGGAAGTTCATTATAACCTTCCTTAATAAAATATGATGAATCTTCTTTTAAGAAGTGATTGTACATGCTTGGGGTCTCATAATACACAGAACACAGAGGATGGCCTAGTTGGTCATCAATGGGAGGAGAGGCCCTTGGTTGTGTGTCCTGTAAAGATTCTATGCCCCAATATAGGGGGACACCAGGGCCAGGAAGCAGGAGTCAGTGGGTTGGTGAGCAGGGATAGGGAGGAGGGGATAGGGGGATTTTGGAGGGGAAACTAGGAAAGGGGATAATATTTGAAATGTAAATAAAGAAAATATCAAGTAAAAAAAAAGAGAGAAAGGAGAAAAAAAGAAAAAAATACACAGAACAAAAATATATAACCTAAGTGTTAAGGCCTGACCCCCTAACATAGCTGGAGCCATTTGTTGCATGCCTACTAGCTATTTCTATTGTTGCTGTAATATGCTTGCCAGTCATCAATGCAGAAAAATAACTTCACTAGGAACAGAATCATGCTGACTACATACTCAGTAATGTCCTGTATGTTTTGAGGCTGGTTAGTCTTAAGAAATTCCATGACTATAAGCTTCACATTAAACCTATCAAGTTAAAGGTCAATATGAACTGTTATGTCTAAAATGGATTGAGTCAGGGTTGATCAGAAGGCAACACTTTTCAATCCCTGCATATGAGCTCATTGTGGGGTTTTTGGTTTTACCCTTTCCAAGCTGATCCTGATAATTGTTAAACACACAGTGTTGAGCTGTAGCCATGGCCAATCTGTCTTGGGGTGCACATTCAATAAACTATCCCTGGTTTGACCGAGATTGGTGTTTATTTGGTGTGTGGGACAACTCCTGGACCCCCAACTCTAAGGAAAGAGGCATTCAGATGAAACCAACACAGCTAACACCTTGATTTTGAACTGTTAGCCCGCAGAACAAAGAGAAAATCAATTTCTATTGTCTAGACTCCCTTTTCTTTGTTACACAGCTCCAGAAATCTAATACCAGATGGCAGCCATTTGCTTTATCTACAAATGAAGGGCAAGTTTTTGTATTATTTTGGAAAATTCAGCAAGCTAGAAACCTGACAGTCATTTTACTCCAATTCTTGTCAAATAATTGTGAGATTGAAAGTCAAGTAAATATCTTGGATAAAAATCCCACAAAACCAGCTAATAGTCAAACTATTTTACTGTGGGCCTCTCTATTCTTCCCGAATGAGACTGCTATCTTATTTTTCTATTTATTTTAAATCTTATTTTTCTATTTATTTTACCTAAAACCATAGATAAATTTCTCTATTGCTTTGACATAGTTTTCAATGGTAAAATATGGAGAATTATGACTATCTAACATGGTCATCAATATGAGAACAATATTTATCATGGAAACTGTCTGATCACATATAGGCAATATCTGAAAGTTGAGATATTTGGAAAAATCTTTATTGGGTACATTGAATCAAATAAACTAGTTCATATGGATAAAGTATTTGTATTGACATTTTAATTATAATTAAGTGTGGAGTTTTGTGAGGTCCAAAATAAAACTATAGAATTGAAAGTTTGCAATAACTGATTTAATTGTACTTTTAATATAGCAGTAAGATAACTAGTCATGTGATATACATGTAGAAATTTTTAAATTATTTATTTATTTTTCTTATTTTTTTCACTCCAGATTTTATTCCCCTTCCAGGGCACCCTCCAACTATTCTACATCCCATACCTCCTCCCCGCCCCCTGTCTCCATGACAATGACCCCACCCACACCTACCCCACCAGACCTCTAAACTCCCTGGGGCTTCCAATATCTCAAGGGTTAGGTGCATCTTCTCTGCCTGAACCTACCCTGGCATTCCTCTGCTGTATATTTGTTAGGGGCCTCATATCAGCTGGTGTACACTGCCTGGTTGGTGATCCAGTGTTTGAACAATCTTGGGGGTCCAGGTTAATTGAGACTGCTGGTCTTCCTACAGAGTCGCCCTCCTCCTCAGCTTCTTCCAGCTTTTCCCTATTTCAACCACAGGGGTCAACAGCTTCTGTCTATTGGTTGGGTGTAAATATCTACATTTAAAAATTTAATATACAAAAATGGTTAAAACATGCTAATCTAATTAAAATTTGAGATATTAATAAATAAACATTAATATATGAAGATTAAAAGAGACGTTTAATTTCAATGAAGGTTTGTGCTCATCTCTCTTAACTTGTGTATTCTCTAATGAACTCTCTTGGTTCTAAGGGTTTTTAGCAGCTGAACATAGACATTAGATTTTATAGGTACAAAATTTTGCTTAGTGCTAAAGTACACACAATGTACCTTTGCTGGAGGCATGATTTTATTTTTTAGAAAGCCCTGGTGTAGAATGTACTTTCAGTATAAAAGTAAAAACAGCAGATAAGCAAACACTAGGCAACACTAAGCAGTATTACTTTCCAAACACTCCCCTGAGATGTAACTAATCTGCTTCATTTAGCCTAAAGGAATCATGCAATATTCTTCCCAAAACTATTTAACTAGCTCAAATTCAAATGATAGCACAGAACAACAAAGAGTAAATATGGAGACAATTTACAATCGCTGGATATGGCCTGATGTTTCAATCTGTTTGTGCAAACCTAAATGTCACTGTGTTTAAGCCCATTATAATGACATTTTTAGTTATATTAAAACAATGTACTCAGGAAATCTTACATTATTTTTTAAAAACAAAAGTCCTAAAATGATATATTCTATAAATTTATATGTAACAATCTCACCATTGTCATTTAATTTTATTTTGATCTGGAAATAATCAAAACAAGTTAAAGACCATCTTTCCACAGAAACAATCCATGTAGATTAGTAAAAATTAAAAAAAATATATTAGCAGTAATTTAGGAGAAATATTTTAACAAGTTTGTTATAAAATTAATAAGCACTCCAGTCAACCGTAGAATAGTTTTGTGCATACCTCTTATTGTTCTTTGACTTGTTACTGTGACAAAGTATTTGGCAAATCAAAGAAGGAAAAGTTTATTTTTGGCTCACAGTTGTAGCACACAGTTCTCCATGGCAGAATGAATTCATGTACTCAACTCACTTTCTATTTATTCAGTTCAGGACCCCAGCTCATGAAGAGGTGATGCCTACACTGGAAGTGGGGTTTTCCACTTCAAATCTAAACAAAATCTCACAAACAGGACCAGAGGATTGTAGACCCTACCATGTTGACAATTGATATAAACTATCACAATATTAAAACAACTTACATTGATTTTAATGCAATACAGACCATATATAAAATTGTAATCTAAAACGCAAATCAGTAACTTCAAATTCTGTCTAAAGGACTATATTAACCAGTAATGATCCTATCTCTTATGTTTGCATGGATCTCAAACACACCCATTTTGAAATATGGCCATCACTGGAAAGAGAGGCCCATTGGACTTGCAAACTTTATATGCCCCAGTACAGGGGAATACCAGGGCCAAAAAGGGGGAGTGGGTGGGCAGGGGAGTGGGGGTGGGTGGATATGGGGGACTTTTGGTATAGCATTGGAAATGTAAATGAGTTAAATACCTAATAAAAAATGGAAAAAAAAAAAAGAAATAATTTCCCAGTCTGTTTTTAGCAGATATCAATCACTAAAGACAACTCTTTTAGTCATTTTATGAAATTTATTTACAGTGAATGCTGTGACATCTTCAGAAAAATTTTCATTCAATATCTTCTTTTTTAAAAAGTTTTCAAATAATTACAGGTGTTTGCTCATTGAGTTTCAACTGCTACTTAAGGGAATATCATTTTCGATGTCCTGCTGTCAATTTCCTGTTCTTTTGAATACCGTTGCTATAAACTGTAAACACTTTTCATCCATCTCCTTTACACCTGTGTATTACACTCTCAGGAGTAACAATGTTGAAGCATATAGATTAATGCACACAGCTTCACAAAAGAATTTAGCTAGTTTCCAAAACAAAAGTAAAAATAGCATGTTTATTTTGTGAACATCAGTACAGTAGTTTTCTTGGACTAGAGTGATCATCACCTCCTGCTATTATGATGCCTACCATATCAGATGATGTGAATTGAAGTGTGTTTATGGCTTTTATTACCATCTTTAGCCCCTGGAGCAAGCCAGGCTGCCCTGAGCAGGCTGCTATCCTGGGGAGACCTCCATTCTCCTCCCACCTCTTTGTCCACCTTTATTGGTGGATCCTGAACCACACAGGTTATCTTCCCTTGCCCCACCCACTGCATGCTTGCTGAGTCTTCTGAGCACACCAAGCTGCACTGAGGAGCCTGCTAGTCATTGAACCCCCACCTCATTTTCCACCTTCATAGGACCTGTGGTTCTGGAACTATACAGACCTTGAGATCCTGATCCATAGAGGACTGCAGATCCGGAATTATAAAGTCCAAGGACACCCATCAGATAGATGACTGCCACACAAGTACCATCAGGGTTAAAAGCCCTCCCAATACCTACTACAACAGGAACATCTAGGCACTAAAGACATAAAGACAGCTAAAGGTCCTCGAAAGAACACAATCAACAAAAACCAGGGAAGTAGGCCACCTTCAGAGCACAGAAATCCTACTACAGCAATCCTGGATATTCTAACAAAATGAAAGCAAAAGAAAATTACCTTAATTCCAGTCTTATAAAGAGGATAGAGGTCTTTTAATGGGAAGTGAGTACATGCCTTAAAGAATTACAGAAAAATACAATCAAACAGATGGAAGTATTTAAAGGGGTAACAAATAAATTGCTTAAAGATAAACATGAAAACACAATTAAACAGGTGAATTAAACAAATTAAACTTCGCAAGATCTGAAATTGGAAATAGAAGCAATAAAGAAAACACAAATTGAAGGAATCCTGGGAATCCTGGAGACAGAAAACTTAGGGAAGTGAGCAGGAACAACAGATGTATGCATCACCAATAGAGTATAGGAGATGGAAGCGAGAATCTGAGGCATATATAATACATTAGAAGAAACTGACTCATCTGTCAAAGAAAATGTTAAATCTAAAAAAATTACTGACACAAAACATACAGGAAATTTGGGATACCATGAAGAGACCTAACCTAAGAATAATAGGAATGGAAGAAGATGAAGAGTCCCAGCTCCAAGACCCAAAAAAAATTTCAACAAAATCATAGAAGAAAACATTCCCAAACTAAAGAAAGAGATGTCTATAAACATACAAAAAGCTTATAGAACACCATTTAGACTAGACCAGAAGAGAAAATGCTCCTGCCACATAATAATCGAAGTACAATATCTACAGAAAAAAAATATTAAAAGCAACAAGGGAAAAGGGTCAGGTAACATACACAGGCAGACCTATCAGAATTACACCTGACTTCTCAACAGAGACACTAACAGCAAGAAGGGCCAAGACAGATATCTTAAAATTTCTTAAAAGCACAGATGCCAACTTATACTACTATACACAGCAAACCTATCAATCACCATAGATGGAGAAGATGGAGAAAACAAGATATTTCAAGATAGCAGTTCTGTTTGCCAGCCCATCTTCTCTCAACACTGCAAGTCTGCAGGTCTCCCAGGTAAACTGCTGCAGGTATTATTTTCCTGATTACTTTCTCAGACCAGTTTTGTTTGTATATAGAAAGACTACAGCTTTTTGAAGGTTTATTTTTTAACCTGCTATTTTACTGAGTTGTTTTTTTTTTATCATTTGTAGGAGTTCCCTGTTAAACTTTTAGGGTCAATTATGTATACATTCATATAATCTGCAAATAAAGATAGTTTGACTTCTTCCTTTTTAATTCATATCTATGTAATCTTATTGCTCTAGCTAAGACTTCAAGTATTCTATTGAGTAGATATATAGTGGACAAAGCTCTCTTATTCCTTATTTTAGTAGAATTGCTTTCAGTTTATCTCCACTTAAGCTCCCAAATAGAGGACAATTAAACCTGCTGATTTATTCAACAAGCTTTAAGAACAATAACTGAGAGATATTCCTAAGCTTCTATGCTGTCTATCTACTTCCCAGTCACATACCCCAGTTTAATTACATTTAGTCTCTCCTTGGCTTGCTCTGACATAGCTGTCTGTCCACATTGGAGAACTCCCTTGATGAGTCCTCCTTGTACCTGATGGCAACCACTACCACCTCACCACCACCTCCTCCTCCTCCTCCTCCTCCTCCTCCTCCTCCTCCTCCTCCTCCTCCTCCTCCTCCTCCTCCTCCTTTCTTCTTCTTGACTCTCACCTGCCTCTTGGAAAACTGTTTTTTCTTGTTCTTCTCCCTCAGACCCCTGGCTGTGATCAGAAGTCCAGCCTTTTTATCTCCTCTGCCCAGTCATTGGCTGTTCTGCCTTTTATTAACCAATAGGAGAAGATTGGGGCACATTCTTTACACTACATTGATACACAAATTCTTCAATATTCATGGCAATGCCCATGTCCAGACTGTAACTAGAGCTCAGACAGAAGTCAGTATCTGATTACACAATACCTACTTCAACAGTGCCATCTGGGTTAGTTCCATTTGTCATGAAAAATATCATAGGATGAACCTATATCTATCATGTTCAGATAGGCTCTGAGAAGTGTTCTAATTTCTAAAATGTGTTTTCTAGAAATTATGTTCACATTGATGCTAGGCCAGAGCTACACAATGAAGTTAAATTATTCTTACCTATGAGTCCACAACTATGCAAATGTACTTTTCCTAGAATCAGAAAATTCATCTGTCATCTTTACACTTCACTTATGAGAACATCTGTATTATTGTTTTACAAAAGTATTTTTATTACAGGAGGATATTGAAGAAACAAGTATCTTCATTTAAGATATCTGGGCTTCATGGGTAATTGGAATGAAAACACATGGTTTAACATGTAGATGGATGTTGAAGGATTTAGTTACCATCCTAATAGCCAGAATAGTATGTGGCATACTTACTACATACAACTTTCAGCCCATAAAGAAAAACAGGACAGCAGTTTACATGTTTAAAATAATTCTTAGAAGAAACAAAATGTTTTTACCTGAATGTTACTATTTCTAAAATGATTTACATAAAGGAGTTTTCAAATATTTCAGCTCATCTTATGAGAAAACTAATTATCCAATGCAAAGTACTTAAGATCGCTTCAGATAATTAACGGCTGGTGTCTGTTGAGCAACAGTCAACACTGTCACACACAATTATATGACACACAGGCAGATGCCATCGTCCCCAGAGGCTCACCTTTCCCTGTGGGAAGCAGCAAGCTCTTCACCCATATCCTGAAGTAGAAACTAGCAAGGTGTTTACTGTGCTCACATAGCTATTAGCTGTGAGATCCCCTGGAGCCTGTGAGCACACTGCATTTACCTGAGGCTGTTGTTACAGAACATACAAGCAGACTGCCAAAGGCAGGCTTGCTGGGATTCATTCATGCAAGTTATAGTGCTAGATATTTGGAGTTTTATGGTTGCTACTGTTAGAGTTGTTTGTGCTTGCCCCTAAACTAAATTTCAGGATTATCATTTTGGCACAGACAAAAATCTGTTTTTAGAAGAAGAACTAAAAATCACTTCTAAGGAAACAAATGTGCCCAAAAGATACACAAAAGTAGCAATAATTTTCCTCATGTTGGGATTCCAAAGCATTGGTTCTAAAGAAGGTTGACAAGATTTATTCACACTTTCAAGTTCTGTACAACCTAAGAAATTATAAAATACAAACTCATTTCTGAGCTACAGGTTCAGCGCATGTTTTAACATTAACTGCAAGGTATGCAAGGAGTCTACACTGCAGCAGGTTGTTAAGACACAACAGGCTCCACAGCTATTAAGGTCTCAGCAACACAGATGTTATTCCAGTTTCAATTGAAATGAATGAGAAATTCAATGAAACATAAGCCTAAGTTTCTCCATACGCGGATCCAAGTAGCACAGGCACAGAGCACTATCACTAGCACCACTGTAGGAAGCTTACACAGCGACTAGGTCTGCACGGGTTTCATGTAAGATATCCCTGTGGTCTTATAACCGCTTAGAAATGTACATTTTTATTCTTATATCCTAGGGTATTTTATGTTTGTCATGTCATACCCTTGGTTATTTTTCTGTGATTCTTAAATTTTTTATTATGTGTATTTTATTATGTGTATGTGTATGTGCACATGTGTGTGCATATATGCATGTGGGTACATTACTGTACATGTGTCTCTGTGTGTGCATGTATGTAAATGTGTATATATGTGAATGCATGTACATGTGTGCTTTGCGGGGGAGCTCGGGAGATGACTATGAGAGAGTTGGCTCTCTCTCATTCAATAGTGGGTTCCAGTATGAAATTCACTTCTTCAGAATTGTGATGCACAACCCTTTACATGCAAAGGCACATTACCAGCCCTCATCTAATAGCATTTACATTTTGTTTCCTTAGCATGTTATAAATTATGTGTTTTACTCCAGCCAGTAATAAGTGACTGAGACTATTTGCATATTCTTTGAGTAACAGTGCTGAAGAGGCACTGCAATAAGATTAGCCTTTCAGAATAAAGTAACTTCAAAACTAAGTTCAGTGGACTTGAAGGAAAATGTTTGAATTAATTAAGCACTAGAGAGATAGTTCAGAGATTAAGAACCCTGGGTTTTCTTCCAGAGGTCCTGAGTTTAGTTCAAAGCACCCACATGATAACTATTAATAACATCCAGCCTCCAAGGCCACCAGGCATGCACATGGTACAGAGACAACATGCAGACAAAATACATAAATAGAATTAACTTGAAATGTTTAAATTATTTAAATTGAAAACATTTATACAACTATACTAATGTTTAATTACACGAATACTTAGGAAAAATTTTCCCAATTTCATTGAGGTAAATGAAGCACTGTCTTCAGACACTAATTTAAGAAAATACTCAAAAAATTATTTAAAAATCTAAACATTATTTAAATAGTTGTTTAAATTTCATTAATTATTTAATTTAAAATGACATATTTTAAATGAATGAGAAAATATGTGAAAATAAAAGCAACACCTCTCAACTTGTTTTCATCACTATGGCCTGTTACAGTGTCTTCCTTCCAAACCCTGAACAATAGGGAAAATAATGCACGGTAATGTGTCAGTCTCAAATGGCCTAAGAAGTCTCATAATATACAGGTATGTATATGTTGTTATATGGAAGCTGTTAGTTTTTGCTTACTTTGGAATTGCATTTATTTATTTTAATTGTGAATACCCCTTATGCAGATCCATGTTCCATGTCATCTGTGTGGAGATCAGGGAGATCAGTTTTGTCTTTCCACCATGTCAGGCCTGGGGATCAAACTCAAATCGTTAGACTTCACAGCTGTTTGTTTACAGTCTGAGCTTTCTTGCCAGCACACTGCTTGTGGGAGGCCAAGAAAGTCCTGAGTGGATGTGTAAAGAGCCAATGAAGTCTCGAGTAAACATGGATTGTTGACATGGGCACATCCATGTCAACGGCCAGTGCCTACGATGTATCAGAAATCGGCAATGCTTTCTGGGGATGAGGCACTGAGGTATGGCATAGTCCTCTGGTCCAAGTACAAATGTCAAATGTGTGTGAAATTACTAATGTTTATGAATGATTTACCAGTAAGAACAAACAGTATTAGCTGCAACTTCATCCTCTGCTGCTGACAGCCTGAGACTGCTGGCTTACAGAGACCTTCTATGAAGACAAGCTAACACCTTCCCATTGTACATTACAAAATAAACACACTGAGGTGGCAGGTTGCTGGGTAGTTGGTGCAGTTCCACAAGAGTACACACAACACACATGACCCTTGCTTTCCTTTTCAGATACATTATCAAATATTAACAATTCAATTTTGTGTGAGGGAATTGGTACACTGCAACTTATACACCAACTAAAAGGATACTTTGCATAAAAGCAAAATGTATTAGAGACACATTAGGTTATACATAAGAATCAAAATATTTTACACATCAATCTACCTGTTAATTAGATTTTAGAAAACCATAATAGAAAAATAGCCTAATAGAGGATATGCCTAAAGTCCTGTAGAGATTTGTTGTCCCAGGGTTGGTATCACTACAACAAACATTTGCAAACAAAGAAGTGCGGACAAAAGGGTATAATGTGGGACACACTGTAATACACTACATTTTCCAAACTGAGATTTGTTTTTTTTTCCTTTGTTCGGGCAAAAGTAGCAAGGATAGAGGGAGATGTGAATGGATTTGATGTGCATATTGTGAAATTCACAAAGAACCACTAAAAAGTTAAAGAAAAATATAATGTCTTGGGTTAATTCTAACCAAGCAAGGTAGAGACATGCATGATAATAATTTTAGGGCACTGAACAAAAAAACTGAAGAAGATATCAAGATGAAAATAGCTTCCATGCTCAGGGATTAGTAGAATAAATATAGTAAAAATATCCATCTTAATAAAATCTGTATAGTTGTTTAAATGCAACCCCCATGAACATTTCAACATAATTCTTTATACATCTTGAAACAACTATTTTTAGCTTCTTTTAATCTACCAGTGCCTGACAAATACAGAAGTGGATGCTCACAGCCACCGATTGGACTGAGCACAGGGCCCCCAATAAAGAAGCTAGAGAAAGTGCCCAAGGAGCTGAAGGGGTTTGCAGCCCCATAAAAGGAACAACAATATGAACTAATCAGTACCCCCAGAGCTCCCAGGAACTAAACCATCAACCAAAAAGTACACATGGTGGGACTCATGGCTCCAGCTGCATATGTAACAGAGGATGACCTAGTCAGTCATCAATGCGAGGAGAGGCCCTTGGTCCTGTGAAGGCTTTAAGACCCAGTGTAAGGGAATACCAGGGCCAGGAATGCAGGAGTGGGTGGGTTGGTAAGCAGGAGAAAGGGAGAAGGGATATGGGAGTTCTCATAGGGAAGATCAGGAAAGGGCATAAAATTTGAAATGTAAATAAAGAAAATATCTAATAAAAAATAAAGAACGCACAAACCCAGAACAGCTAAAAACAATGCTAAATTATCAAAGAAATTCTGCAAGTATCACCATCCCAAATCCCAATTATATACTACAGTCCTGTGGTGATTTGAATAGGTTTGGCCCCCATAAAATCAGGTGCTTAAATGTTTGACCCATGGGAAGTGGCACTTTTATGAGATACCACCTTGTTGGAGAAGATGTGGCCTTGATGAAGGAAGTATCTCACTGTGGGAATGGGCTTAAAGGTCCTACGCTCAAGTTCTACCCAGTTCTGAAGAAAGCCTCCTCCTGGCTGCTGGTAGAAGCAAGTCTCCTCCTCACTGACTTCAGGTCAAGATATAGAACTCTCAATTCCTTCTAGAGCAGCATATCTGCCTGATGCTGCCATGATTTGTGCCATGACAATAATGGACTACACTGCAACTGTAAGCCAGCTCAATTAAATGTTGTCCTTTTTAAGAGTTGCCTTGGTCATGTTGTCTCTTCACAGCACTGAAACAGTAACAAACACAAGTCCTATAGCAATAAAAACAGCATGGTATGGTACAGAAACAGCTATTTGACCGATGTAATAGAACTGAAGGTTAAAAAATTAAATCCACATCTATGAATACCTGATTATTGATAAATAAGCCATAAATACTCACTGGAGGTGGGGGCAGCAGATGCAGCATCTTAAAAAAAAATGGTGCTGGTCAAACAGGATGGCTGCATGTAGAAGAATGCAAATAGATTCATATTTATCCTCCTTGTAATACTCAACTGAAAATGGACTAAAGACTTCAAAATAAGACCATCTAATAGAATAAGAAGGGACTTGAACTCATTTGCACAGGAAAAGACTTCTGAACACAATAACATTAGCCCATGTACTAAGAACACAACAATTAATAAATGGGACCTCAGGAAACTAAAAAGTTTCTGCACATCAAAGGACAACATCATTAGGCCAAAATGAGAGCCTACAGGATTGGGAAAGTGTTTTACTGACTATGCATCTGAAAGAGGGCTAGTATCCAAAATACACAGATAACTTAAAACCTTGAGATCAAGAAACAAATGACCCGAATTCTAAAGTGGGCTAATTCTCAAAAAAGAAAGGGCAAACAGCAGAGAATCACTTAAAACATATTCAACATCCCTATTCATCAGAGAAATGCAAATCCAAACTATTCTCAGAGCTCATCTTACTCAAGTCAGAATAGCCAAGATCAATGGAAAAAATTGCAATTCCTGAAGGAGAAGTATGGAGTAGGGAAAACATTCATGCATTGCTGATGGGACTGCAAACTCCCATAGGTACTATAAAAATCAGTGAAGATGGAAATTAATCTACACCAAGCTTTATTAGTCTTGAACACACACACACACACACTCACTCTCAAACACACAAATATACCAAGAGGATATTTCATCCCACCACAAAGACACTTGATCAACCATGTTGTTTCTGCTCTATTCATAGTATCTAGAAACTGGAAATGACCTAGATGTCCCTCAGTAGATGAATAAATAATGAAAATGTGGAATATTTACACAATAGAATATTACTTGGCCTTTGAAAGAATAAATTACAGAAATTCACAGGTAAAGGCGTAGAACTAAAAAAAAAGTTATTCTGAATATAGCAACTTAGACTGAGGGAAAAAAAAAACATGGTATGTATTTACTAATATGTAGATCTTAGCTGGTAAGCTAAAGGCAAGCAAATTACAACACTTAGAACCCCGGGTAAGGCATGGAGCAAGGGAGTAGGCAGGGGAGGGATAGCTCTGTCTAGAAATGGGAAATGATAATAGAAAGCTATGGACAGATGAAGGCAGGAAATTGAATGAAAAGGTCAAATGGGAATTCGATCAGGAAGGAAGAAGTGGGCAAGAGTGGGAAAATAGAGAGTAACATCTAAAGTTATAGGCCATTAGATGGATTGTATGGGACCTTAATACAGAACTTTCTAAATGATATACTTACATAAAAACCATCTAAGCCAAATAATGGGGAAATAGAATCCCACACTAGACTTCCCTCATCACCAAATGATGCTTCAATACCAGAAATAGATTGCATCTAATTGAGTTATTGCCCAATGGGTTCCCATGACGACTTTCAAATAACCCAGGCTCTTGCCAGCATTATAGGTTGATTTCCACTAACTGATAGCAAGGCCCTATTACTGACAATAACCCTAAACTACATGGGAAAAATCAAGTTTGCAACTACACAGAAACTTCAACATTATCCACTAGTGCCCTGGTATCAGAACGTACTCTGAATACTATTAAAGGAACAATGTTAACACAAGCCCAGCTACAAACTCTTCTATCTATAACGGTGCCCTGTCAGCAAGATATGCTATAGCATTTTTGGCTCAAATCTTGTAGGAAAAAAACAAAACAAAACAAAACAAAATCTGATTTACTTTAAGGCCCATTCTATCAGATGGAACCCATTCATGTTGCTGCTTGGGTGACCAAGAAACTGATCCTAGATAGCCCATGGATCTAGGGGAAAGCAAAAGACAACTTTTCAATTAAAAATAATGTAGCAGTAAAATGACTTCTAATGTAATTTTTGCAATACTCACAGATCATTGTCTTGCTCAGTCATCATCAGCAAAGTTTTCTCCTGCAGTAACAAATACAGAGAACTACAGCCAAACAATATGCAGAGTATGATACCATGGAACACTCAGTCCTGAAAGGGATGTAACCATCAAATGTGACCTCCACCACCAGGGTTAGGAAATCCTGAAGAAGAGGAAGCAAAGAGAATGAAAGAGTCATAGGGAAGAGTAGATTCAAAGGAAAATGACCTAAATACTTCAGAACCAACACAATAATTCTCAGAGACTGAAATAGCATGGAGAGGCCCTGCATAGGGTCTGCAGCAGATGGACCCTATAGCTGAAAGAAGTAGAGACATGCCCCATCCCTAAACCAGAAGCTATTTCCAACTGTTAAGGACTTGCAAATGAGTAGTTTGTTTTCCCCAAGGGAATATCACTGGGGAAACAACTTCTTCGACCCCCTCCTCCTCCTCCTCCTCCTTTTTTTGTTATGAGACTGCTGATGACTTTTTAAAGAATTATTTATGTATTTATAGCCCACCTGCCCCCTTTCTGCACTCCCAGGATTGCTCCCTCATCCAGTTTTATGTTGAGGTCTTTGATTTACTTGGACTTCAGCTTGTGCAAGGTAATAAATATGTTTCTATTTGCATTTTCTATATGCAGGCATCCAGTTACACCAGCACCATTTGTTGAAGATGCTTTGATTTTTACATTATATGGTTTGGGTTTCTTTGTCAAAAATCAAGTGTCCATGGGTCTGTGTATTTATTTGTATGTCTTCTATTCAATCCCACTGGTCACCTGTCTGTTCCTGGACCAACACTAACCAGTTTTTATCACTATTGCTCTTTAGTACAGCTTGAGATCAGGGATGGTGATTCCTCCCAAACTTCTTTTATTGTTCAAGATTGTTTTGTCTATTCTGAGTATTTTGGTTTCCCATATGATAGTGAATATTGCTCTTTCATAGTCTATAAAAATTGTGTTGGAATTTTGATATAAATTGCACTGAATCTGTAGATTGCTTTTGGTAAAATGGCCATTTTCACTATATTAATCCTATGTATTTATGAGCATGGGAGATTTTTCCATCTTGTGATCATATCTTCTTCAATTTCTTTCTTCAGGGACTTGAACTTATTGTCATAGAGATCTTTCACTTGCTTTATTAGGGTTACACTAAGTGTTTTATATTATTTATGGTCATTGTGAAGGGTGTTGTTTCCCTGATTTCTTTCTTAGCTCATTTACCATTGGCATAAAGGAGGGCTACTGATTTCTTTGAGTTAATTTTATATTCAGCCACTTTGCTAGAGGTGTTTACCAGCTGTAAGATTTCTTAAATAAGATTTCTCTGGTAGAATTTTCAGGGTCTCTTATGTTTACTATCATATTGTCTGTCTGTGAATAGTGATATCTTGATTTCTTCCTTTCCAATTTGTATCACCTTGATCTCCTTTTGTTGTCTTATTGCTCAAGCTATAATTTCAAGTATTATATTGAATAGATAGGGAGAAATTGAGCAGCCTTGTCTTGACCCTAATTTTAGGGAGATTGCCTCAAGTTTTCCTCCACTTTATTTTATGTTGGCTATTGGCTTGCTGTATATTGCTTTTATTATTTTTAGTTATGTTTCTTGAATCCCTGATGTCTCCAATACTTTTAACATGAAAAGGGTGTTGGATTTTGTTGAAGACTTATTCAGTAACTTGTGAGATAATCATAGGATTTATTTTTTGAGTTTGTTTATATAGTGGATTGTGTTGATGGGTCATTGTACATTGAATCACCTCCACATCCTGGGATGATGCCTACTTGATTGTGGTGAATGATGCTTTTCACGTGTTCTTGGATTCAGTTTGCAAGACATTCATTGAGTACATTTGTGTTGATGTCCATAAGGGAAATTTTTGTTATTGTCACATGCTCTATGATAATTTAGCAACTTATGACATGCAGTCCACATTTGAAATACATAATTATGTGGATTATATCTGCTGATTCAGTAACTCCATGGACATTTCTTGTTTCTCTGCATCTAAACCTAATTATTTTGAAAATTGACATCCCTTGGTTACTACAGATTCATTTCCATCCCACAGTTTCAAAATAACCCTGACTCTAATCAAAAGGAATTTAAAGATTTAATCAGTCCTTCAGAGTTGAATAAACCTTGTTTGGGTAGCAATCTGTTGCCCTTAGCCACTCTTAGGAATTTTCTTATGGAACTAAGTTTATAGTATTTAAAGGGTAACATATGAAGAATCTTTCTTATGACCACAGATTGATTGCATTTGTATTTTCTGAGTGGAAGGAAGACCACATCTATCTCTCAGCACTTTTTTCCACCAAAAGAAACAAAAAGCCCAACTCTAATATATTTAAATAAGAAGACTATTTGTAAAACAGCAAGTGATACCTGACAGCTTCTATGGTTAATCCAGAAATAACTCAAAGACATCTTCAAAGATCTATCTTCCTTCTGTTCCTCCATCTCCATTGCCTGATTGCCTATTTCCTTCCTCCCTTTATCACTTTCATTCTCTCTGTCTCTGTCTCTGTCTGTCTCTGTCTCTGTCTCTCTCTCTCTGTCTCTGTCTCTCTCTCTCTCTCTGCCTCTGTCTCTCTCTCTCTATCTATCTCTCTCTATCTCTCATTATATGTCTCCAGCTTTTCCTTTGTGTGTTTTGACCATCATGATTTCAAGCACACTGAAGCAGTTCTGGCCATTATGTCTACACATTTTCATGTGAAAGAAATATATATCCCCATAAGATGTAGAAAGCTGTTCCAGAAGTCACAATAAACTCTCATATCTTGATGGTTGAAACTAAGAACAAGCTTACATATGAAACAGATAAAACAGTCCAGTACATAAGTAAGTACAGCCTAAGAATATCTCAGGGAATAGATAAATTAAAACATTATCATCCTTATTTTTCTACAGAGCTCAATAGGTGGTCTTGGTGAAAGTTCAGAGGACCACACTGTCATGAGATGTGCACTTTAAGGACTCTTTTAAGAATGTTTTTCACAGAGGGAATAGAAAATGTTGGGAATTGGACTAAAAGCAAAATGTGTTAAGTTCTGTCAAATAATTTCTACCTGCTTTGTTCATGCCCCGAAACTTTTTTAAGACTGAGTTGGCAAGTGTTGAACTGGTTAACAGTCTGAGGAAATTTTAATACAAGGTAGCAACTGGGCTGTGACATGGCTTTCACTGGCAGCAGGTACCTGATTTAAATAAGAGCTTTCCGAGTTGATATTAGAATTTTGAATATTTTTCTGTCATACATTTTTATACATTTATCATATAAAATATACATACATAATTATACATTTATCTTATATAACAAAGAAAATCATATAAGTATTTTAAGAGAATATTTTTATTAAAAGTTCAAGAAGAAACCCATTTTATTTAATGTTCTTGATGAAAACAGAAAAGGATTTTGATTTTGTCAGAATCCAAACTTTCTATTCCGTATTATACCCAACAGAATGCCAAAGATCAAAATCTCAAGTGACAGCTCATGATGGCGAAGATATAGAGCAAGGGAAATTCTCCTCTCTTGCTGGTGGGATTAAAAATTTGTATGGTCAATTTGAAAATCAACTTGGAGTTTCCTCAGAAAATTGGGAATAGATCTACCTCAAGATCCAGCTATACTACTCCTGAGCACATATTCAAAATATTCTCTACCATTCCACAAGGGCAATTAATCAACTATATTCATATCAGCTTTATTCATAACAGCTGAAAATTCCAAACAACTTAAATGTCCCTCAAACAAAAAAAAATGGATAAAGAAAATGTACATTTGCACTATGTAGTATTACTCAGCTATTAAAAACAATGGCATCATGATTTTTCTGTCCAAATTGATGGAACTAAAAATGATCATCAAATTAATGGAACTAAAAATGATCATCCTGAGTGAGGTAACCAAGAGCCAGAAAGACAAACATGGCGTGTACTCACTTACAAGTGGATATTTGCCTTCAAGTCAAGGATAGCCACACTACAATCCACAGACCCAAAAAGGCTAGGTAACAAGGAGGGCTCAATTAAGATTGAGATTAAGATTCTCAATCTTAATTTCATTGAGAAGGGCAAATAGAATAGACATCATGGGTGGATCAAGAAAGAGAATGGATAGGATTGTGGTTAGGGATGAAAACAGAAGGAATGGGGTGGGGTCACGATGGAGGGTAAGACTATTGGAAGAGACAACTGGATTGGAGGGGGTGCATCTCTGGAATGAGCCAGAAACCTAGGAGCATGGAAACTCCCAGGAATTTATGAAGGTTACCCTAGCTCAGAAACCTAGAAATGGGGAATATGGAGCCTGAACTTGCCCCCTCCTAGAACAAAGCAAGACTTCTAATGGAAGGACAGGGAAAACAATCCAGCCACAAACATTTGTCCTACTATTTGTCCTATATATAAGATGTGCAAGGGTAAAAATGGAACAGAAATTGAGTAAGTGGCCAATCAATGACTGGTCCAGCTTGAAACCCATGTCATGAGAGGGAGCCTACTCCTGAGACTGTTAATGATACTCTGATGTATTTTCAGACAGAAGCCTAGCATAACCATCATCAGCGAGGCTTCACCCATTAACTAGTGAAAAAAGGTGCAGAGATCCACAGCCAAACATTAGGCAGAGCTTGCCAGAATCATTCAGAAAAGGTAGAGGAAGGCTTGTAGATGCCAGATTGGTAAAGGACACCACAAGAAAACCTACAGAATCAACTAACCTGCATGGGGTAGACCTAGTTCTTCTGAACATATTTAATAGTTGCTTAGTTTGGTCTTTATGTGAAACTTCTAACAGCAGGAGTAAGGGCTGTCTTTGACTATGTTACCTCACTTTCGGATCCTTTCCTCCCTACAGGGCTGCCTCTTCTAGCCTCAATAGGAGAAAATGCACATAGACTTAAAGAAAAATGATATGCCAAGGCTGGTTGATATCCATGGGCAGCCTTCCCTTTTCTGAAAAAGAAAAAAAAAAGAGAGAGAAGTAGATGGGGGAGAGGAGGTGGAGGTGAGAAGTAGGAGGAACCAGATATGACGTAAAGTTAATTAATTTACTAAAACTAAAGATAATAAAAACAAAAGTATCTCAGTATTCTAAAAAACTTTGAGTTCATAATAAAGCACAGAGACTGACTCAAGCTAAATTATGTTTTCAATTGCACTTTAAGTTGAGCTGGCCAGCTTCCTACAAACCTCTAATTTGTTGAACAATGTAAAGAAAATCAGGAACTCAGACTTGCATATATCATAGCTATTGTTTAACAACTGATAGTAATTTTGGTAGTGATAAAATTTGAGCTTTTATGAAAAAAAAATCAGAAATTTAAAAAACTTTTATATGCCCATCTAAGGTGCTTTTAAACTTGAACATTTTCCAGTGAATATCAATGTGGCAATTACAGATCATATTAACAAGTATGATCTTGTTAATGTTACAGAATAAGGTGTGTTAACAGTTTTGTAGAGTTGCCTAACTCTGTACATTGCTACTTCCCTGTGATAAGTAATGTATTATTCTCAAAGCAGGGTAAAATCACTGTGTTTTGATAAAATAGCATAAGAAATATTCAGAGACAAGGCTTCAAATTCCATGCTGCCTCATATGCCAAAAAGAATATATTTGCTTAATATAGCTAAAATATTCAAATGAGGATTTCTGTAGTTTAGTGTATATTATTTGAATGTAACATTATTTTCATTTTTATTAGATACTTTATTTACATTTCAAATGTTATTCCCATCCTTGGTTTCCCCTCCAAAAAACCAATTTCCCTGCCCCCTCCCCCTGTTCACCAACCCAACCACTCCTGCATCCTGGTCATGGCATTCCCTTACACTGGGTCATTGAGCCTTCACAGGACCAAGGACCTCACCTCCCATTGATGACTGACAAGGCCACCCTCTGCTACATATGCCGTTGGAGCCATGGGTTCCTCCATGTGTATTCTGTGGTTGGTGGTTTAGTACCCGGGAGTTCTGGGGCTACTGGTTGGTTCATATTATTGTTCATCTTATGGGACTGCTAAGCCCTTCAGATCCTACAGTCTTTTCTCTAGACCCACCATTGGGGACCCTGTGCTCAGCCCAATGGATGTCTGTGAGCCTCCACTTATGTATTTTTCAGACACTGGCAGACCCTTTCAGGAGACAGCTATATCAGGCTCCTGTCAGCAAGCACTTGGTATTATCCACAATAGTGTCTGGGTTTGGTGACATTACATGGGATGGATCCCCAGGTGGAACAGTCTCTGGGTGGTCTTTTCTTCAGTCTCTGCTCCAGGTGTCCCTGTATCACTTCCCACGGGTATTTTGTTCCCTCTTCTAAGAAGAACAAAAGGACTGAACACTTTGCCCTTCCTTCTTCTTGAGCGTCATGTGGTCTGTGAATTATATCTTGGGTATTCAAAGCATTTGGGCTAATATCATCTTATCAGTGATATTACGTGTGTTCTTTTGTTATTGGGTTACCTCACAGACCATGGCAGCTCATCCAGGCAAATATGGTTCAGAAGGAGCTGAGAGTTTCACATCTTCATTTGAAGGTTGCTGGCAGAAAACTGACTCCCAGGCAGCTAGGACAAAGATATGAAAGCCCACAACCACAAGGCCACACCTACTCCAACAAGGCCACAACTACCAAAAGTGCCACTCCCTGGGCCAAGCATATACAAACCATCAGAGAGTCCTTGGCCATCTTCGTGTTTGCCTTAACAAACTCTAGTCATAATGTTTGCGGGATTTCAGCCATTTGCCCTTCCAAGCATTCTTTTAGGCCTCTGCTTCAGAGTGACTGTTGAAACTAGCAAAACCTACAAGCTCACTCCTTCAGTTTTTTAAAGTGCAAAGAGAAAACGAATCACATTTTTGCTCACTATTTAGATGTGAGCTTTATAAGAGAATCTTCATAATCCTTGAATAGTGTGAAGAGCAAGTAGAGCTCTCTGGGCTTGATATCCAGAGGCAGGCTGCTGACAAATAGGGTGCAGACCTGTACGAAGACTTTTATGTTATAGTGAGATGGGCATTTTCTGCCTCAGCACACTCAATTCTAGAAGACCTTCTCCTCCTGAAGGTTGACCTTGCTCTAGGTGTTCTCCTTATTGGCTTTGCCTCTGACATTCATCTTCCCTGTTCTTCATAGACATGTGGGGCTGGAGGAGAGGGCTTGCTTGCCTACTGGTGCCTTTCCCCGGGGCAGACTGCAGGGCAGGAGCCAGGCATTGCTGAGGAGAGCATGAGAGGTAGGAACCTCTGAGAGGCCCAGGGAGCCCTGGAGTTGTGATACAGACAAGGAGGCTAGGAGGCAAGGCAAGGCAAGGCGGCAGGCAAGCTTGTTAAGATGGTCATTTTCACTATGTCTATCCTACCAATACTTGAACTTAGGAGACCTTTCCATCCTTTGAGGTCTACAATTTATTTCTTCAGGGATTGAAGTCCTTCACATACAGGTTTTACTTATTTTGTTAGGGTTACACTAAGATATTTTTTCTTTTTCTTTCTTAGATATTTTCTTTATTTACATTTCAAATGTTATCCCCTTTTCTGGTTTCCCCTCCAGAAACCATCTATCCCATTCCTCTCCCCCTGCTTCTATGAGGTTGCTCCCCCACCCACCCACCCACTCTTGCCTCCTTCCCTGGCATTCCCCTACACTGGGGCATTAAACCTTCACAGGAATAAGGGCTTCTCCTCCCATTGATGCCCGACAAGGCCATCTTCTGCTACATATGCAGCTGGAGCCATGGGTTGCTCCATGTGTACTCTTTGGTTGGTGGTTTTGTCCTTGAAAGCTCTGGGGGGTCTGGTTGGTTGATATTGTACTTCCTATGGGATTTCAAGGGGCTTGCAACAAAAAAATCTTCTAGATGTTTTATGTCATGACTAAAATTCAATTTTGAAATGACTTCTGTCCAGGATAAATTCTTCTGATCCAATCAAATGACTCTATTTCCCAATAAGAAGACAGGCTACCAGAGTTGATGTGAAACCAGGATCGGTCATTCTGCTTTATACAAGAAAAAAAAAAGATAGACATTGTCTCAGAGTACAGGCAGAAAAAAAAAAGATTTTAGAAGCAAACAAACATAAGAAGTAAGCTGTAATACTCATAATATATAATGATAAACTATCATCCAAAATTAATTAAAAGAGATGGAAAAGAACCCTTCATACTTACCAAAGAAAAAATCCACCAAGATGTTATCTCAATTCTGAATGTCTATACCCCAAGTTCAAGGGCACCCATATTCATAAAATAAATATTAAAACTTAAGCTGCACAATGAACCACACACATTAATAGTAGGAGATTTCAATTCCCTACTCTCAACTATGGACAGGTCATCCAGACAGAGAAATAATGAAATGAAACAACTTTGAAATCAAATGGACCTAATACATATCTACAAAACGTTTCACCCAACAGGAAAGAATATACATTCTTTTCATTATTTCATGGGCCCTGTTCCAAGATTGACCATATATTCAGTCACAAAAAAACAATCCCCTTAACAATAGACTCAAAGCCAGGCATGATGGACCACCCCTTTAAACCCCAGCACTCAGGAGGCAGAGGCAGGCAGATTTCTGAGTCCCAGGCCAGCCTGGTCTACAAAGTGAGTTCCAGGACAGCCAGGGCTATACAGAGAAACCCTGTCTTGAAAAAACAAAACAAAACAAACAAACAAACAAAAACAAAACAAAACAAAACAAAACAAAGAACAGAAAAACAAAAAACAATAGACTCAAATAATATAAAATATTTTGGTGTAACTCTAACCAATCAAGGAAAAGACCTGAATAACAAGAATTTCAAGTCTATGAAGAAAAAATTTGAATAAGGTAACAGAGGATGGAAAGATCTCCATTGCTCATGGATTGGTACGATTGCATGATTAAAAATAGCCATCTTACCAAAAGCAATCTATAGATTCAATAAAATTTCCATCAAAATTCCAACATGATTCTTCATAGACCTTAAACTAACCATTGATAACTTTATATGGAGGATTTAAAAAAAAAACAGATATCGAAAACAATTCTTGACAATCAAAGAGCTTCTGGAGTGTGATTGATGAAATATGATCAAAGATCCAGAAATAAAACCATATTCCTATGGACACTTATTTTAACAAAGGCAAAACTATACAATGGAAAAAAGAAGCCTCCTCAACCAACGGTATTACTCTAACTTGATGTCTGTATATAGAAGAATGCAAATAGATCAACACCTATTACCCTACACAAAATGCAACTCCACATGAATCAGTGACATTAACATAAACTAGTATAGAATAAATCTGATAGAAGAGAAAGCGAGGAATACCCTTGAATGCATTGGTACAGGAGACAACATTTTGAGTAGAATACCAATGGCTCAGGCACTAAGATCATTGATTGATAAATGAAGCTAAAAAGCTTCTATAAGGCAAAGGACACTTTCAATGGGACAAAATGGCAGCTTACAGATTAGGAAAACTACTGAGAGAGACAAAATCAATTTTCTTCAATGGCGTGACAGTGGGGACAGCAACTGTTCAGAAGTACTTGAACACAAATAGGACTCCATGGATTTGTGGGGTGTGTGTGTGTGTGTGTGTGTGTGTGTGTGTGTGTGTGTGTATGTATGTGTGTGTGTGGTGTGTATATGCTTGTGTGTGTGTGTGTGTGTGTGTGTGTGTGTGTGTGTGTGTATACTGGCTAGTTTTGTGTCAACTTGACACAGCTGGAGTTATCACAGAGAAAGGAGCTTCAGTTGAGGAAATGCCTCCATGAGATCCAACTGGAAGACATTTTCTCAATTAGTGATCAAGGGGGAAAGGCCCCTTGTGGGTGGTGCCATCTCTGGGCAGGTAGTCTTGGGTTCTATAAGAGAGCAGGCTGAGCAAGCCAGGCAAGGCAAGCCAATAAAGAACATCCCTCCATGGCCTCTGCATCAGCTCCTGCTTCCTGACCTGCTTGAGTTCCAGTCCTGACTTATTTGATGATGAACAGCAGCATGGAAGTGTAAGCTGAATAAACCCTTTCCTCCCCAACTTGTTTCTTGGTCATGATGTTTGTGCAGGAATAGAAACCCTGACTAAGACAGTGTGTCTGTGTCTGTGTCTGTGTCTGTGTGTGTGTGTGTGTGTGTGTGTGTGTGTGTGTGTGTGTGTGGTGTGTTGTTTTGTTTTCACCTTGCTTTTTGATTTCAAGAGAAAAAAATAACAGAGTTTGGGTAAGTGAGGGGATAAGTAGGAAAATTTTGAAAGGGCAAAGAACATAATCACAATATATGGTATAAAATCCTCAAAAATGTTCTTTCATGCAAAAAGAAGGAAAAAGTGTGAAGATATTATTGATAAGATGATGGGAGCATTATATATTCTAAGAAGTGACTCCATGTTGACAGCCCAGATACTTTTAAAGACAGTTATCATGTTAAGAAAAGAGTAGAAAAACAGCAAGAATAAATGATGAATCTGAATTAGAGGATAGACTGAAAGTCATGAGCCATATCAATCAAATAAGTGCAAAAGTTAGCTTATATGTTTCAGTGAGAAACACAAGATAATTATCAACATCATCGTTTGGTGTGAACTTACAATATTTTCATTTACACTGATTCCTAAAATGTAGTTAAACTGTAATATAGTCTTTATTTCACTAGTCTTCTCTGCAATATGATTAACTAAAATCCCTAATGTCTTCATTTATTAAAGGACCAGAATTAGGAGTTGTTTTCTTTAAAATATTTAATTATATTTTTTAACTATTTAACCCAGAAGAGTTAGCTCAAATTGGTTAACATTGTTGCCTGTATTTTTTATCTCCTTATTCTATCTCAGATATTCTATGGATTCTCAAGGAAGACAGAATAAGATGTCCAAACATTCTTTGAATTTGTCTCCATAGTTTTCTTCTATTTTGATTTATGTGGTTCAAAGCTTGGTTATCAGGTAATGCATATTTATGATTGCTATATTTTTCTGATGGATTGGGCTGTTACCAATTTGGAAATGTTCCATTTTATTTCTGGTAACACTTTTTTTTCTGGACGTCTAGCTTGATTTTTATCAATTTAGCTGTCCCAGCTTTCTATGATTTTCTTTGCTATATATATTTTACTTCCATTGGCAGTTGATATGCATCTTTATATTTAGTCTATCAATTATAGCCAAAGTATATATGATATATGTAATTAGATCCTGCTGTTTTGTTTGGAGAGCCAAATAAAAAACAATTTACAGCAGTTTTTAGGTTTGCATCTATCAGTTTGCTAATTTCAGTATACCACATAATTTGTTGCTAGTCTTATGTGTGATCTTTTTTCTAATGTAGTTAGGTGGATTGTCATTTCAGTGTCTTTCTTCATTTTTCTATTGCCATCTAAACAACATTTATTGGCATTAATTTTTTAGAAGTTGCTTCAGGCAAGATTAGAGTATGTATCCTGAACTTACCATATTTTTTACTAGCAAATTATGAATTTTTTCCAATAATTTAATTTTATATTCATTTCAAATCACAATCACAGCCCTCTTTCATCCTATCCTCCTATTTCGACCCTTGCAAATGCCTTTGCTCATTGCTCGATCCTCTTTTTCTCAGTGAAGGGGAACCCCCTTGGGTACCATCCCACCCTGCCACATCTAGTCCCACGAAGACTAGGCACATCCTCTCCCACTGAGGCCCAACCAGGCAGTATAGGTAGAGGGAAGGGGATCCGATGGTATGGAATAGAGACTGAGGCAACCGCCACTCTACTTATTAAGAGACTCACATGAAGACTAAGCTTCACATTTGAGCCCCTATGGTCCCAGGTTTGTTGACTCTGTAGGTCTCCACGTGGTGTCCTTGACTCTTCAGGCTTGCTCACTTCTATCACACGTCTTCCATAAGACTTACCAAGCTTTTCCTGATATTTGGCTATAGGTCTCTGTCTCTACCTTCATCTGATGCTAGATGAAGCCTCCCAGGAGACAGTTACATCATCATGTCAGGGGATGGCTCTCTCACATGGGATCCATGCCACATTGAGGCAGTAGATGTTTAGCTGTTCCCTTAATCTCTGTTCCATCTTTATCCATGTACATCTTTTAGGCAAGATATCTCTTAGGTAAGGGAGTTTATATTTGGATTGATGCACCCGTTCTCCTATGGAAGTCATGCCTGGCTATAGAAGGTGGCCACATCAGTCTCTATATCTCACTCTAGTAGGAACCTAAGCTATGGTCACCCCTATAGACTCTCCATATCCTCCCCATTACAGGTCTCCAGATACTCACCAAAAACATCCCCCTCAGATTTCTGTTCATTCCTAGTCCTTGCCCACCTGATTGCCATCTTCATTACTCTCCTCACATTCTCTCCTACTCAGTTCCCTCTCTCCATTCACCTCCAATGACTTAGATTCCCCCCTGAGTTGAGATTCACACATCTTCCCTTGGGAAGTCCTTATTACTCAATATCTTTGGGTTTGTGGATTATAGCAATGTAATCCTGCATTTATGGTGAATGTCCATTTGTAAGAGACATTACCATATGTATCTTTCTGGGTCTGGGTTACTTCACTCAGAATGAGAGTCTAAAATTCCATCCATTTGCCTGCAAAATTCATGTATTTGTTTTTAATAGCTGAATAGAATTTCATTGTGTAGATGTATCACATATATTCTTCAGTTGAGGCACATCTAGGTTGTTTCTAGTTTCTGGCTATTATGACTAAAGCTGCTATGAACATAGTAGAGGAAGCAAATAGATGGAACTAGAAAATAACATCCTAAGTCAGGTAACCCAGACACAAAAGAATATGCATGGTATGTACTTCTTGATAAGTGGATACTAGCCCAAGAGCACACAATGCCCATAATATAACCCACAGAATATATGGAGCTTTGGAGGAAGGAAGACCAGGATGTGGATGCTTCAGTCCTGCATAGAATGGGGAACAAGACAATGGAGGGAAGTGGAGGGAGGAGAGACATGACAACAAGACAGGAGGTGGAGGGGAAAGGGTGGCAGGATCAGGGACTGGAAGGGACAGGAGAGAGGTAGAGAGGGTCAGGAAATCAAATAAAATTAAATAGCAGTGGGGATAAGGAACTGGGTGTAGCCACTGGAGGATCCCAGATTCCAGGGAAGCAAGGGGCTCTCAAGACTCAACAGGGATGACTTTAGCTGAAATGCACAGCAAAGGGGAGATAGAACCCTTAGAGACCACCTCCAATAGATAGGCATGGCCCCCAGTCAAGGGATGGGGCCACCCACCCATCTGAAAATTTTTAACTGTGAATTTTTCCTATCTAAAGGAAAGACAGGGGAAAAAAAAGGCAAAACTTGAAGGAAACATCATTCAGAGACAGCCCCGTCTAGGGACTAATCTTATCTGCAAAAATAAATTCCTGACACTATTGTTGATGCCGAGAAGCACGTGCTGATAGAAGCCTAGAATGGCTGTAACCTGAAAGGTTCTGCTAACACATGACTAATACAGATGCAGATACTTACAGCCAACCATCAGATTGAGCACAAGAACCCCAATGGAAAAGCAATGGGAAGGACTGAAAGAGATGAAGGGGTTTGCAACCCCATAGGAAGAACAATATCAACTAACAGGACCATTCAGAGTTCCCAGTGACTAAACCACCAACCAAAGAGTATACAAGGAAGGAGGATCAATGACTCCAGCTACATATGTAGCAAAGAATGGCCTTATCTGGCACCAATTGGCAGGAAGGCCCTTGAGCCTGTGGAGGTTTGATGCCTCAGCATAGGGAGATGCTCAAGCAGTGAGGCAAAAGTGAGTGAGTGGGCACAGGAGCACCATTATAGAGGCAATGGGTACAAGGTTTGGGATGGGGAGTTTGTGGAGGGGAAACCGGGAAGGGGAATATCCACTGAAATATAAACAAATAAAATGATTAATAAAAAATTAAACTAACATGCTCCACTATGTTCATAGCAGCCTTATTTATAATAGCCAGAAGCTGGAAAGAACCCAGATGCCCCACAACAGAGGAATGGATACAAAAAATGTGCTACATTTACACAATAGAGTACTACTCAGCTATTAAAAAGAATGAATTTATGAAATTCCTAGGCAAATGGTTGGACCTGGAGGGCATCATCCTGAGTGAGATAACCCAATCACAAAAGAACTCAAATGATATGTACTCACTGATAAGTGGATATTAGCCCAGAAACTTAGAATACCCAAGATATAAGATACAATTTGTGAAACACATGAAACTCAAGAAGAACGAAGACCAAGGTGTGGACACTTTGCCCCTTCTTAGAATTGGGAACAAAACACCCATGGAAGGAGTAACAGAGACAAAGTTTGGAGCTAAGACAAAAGGATGGACCATCTAGAGACTGCCATATCCAGGGATCCATCCCATAATCAGTTTCCAGACGCTGACACCATTACATACACTAGCAAGATTTTGCTGAAAGGACCAAGATAGAGCTGTCTCTTGTGAGACTATGCCGAGGACTAGCAAACACAGAAGTGAATGCTCACAGTCAGCTATTGGATGGATCACAGGACCCCCAATGGAGGAGCTAGAGAAAGTACCCAAAGAGCTAAAGGGAACAGAACCTATAGGTGGAACAACATTATGAACTAACCAGTACCCTGGAGCTCTTGACTCTAGCTGCATATGAATCAAAAGATGGCCTAGTTGGCCACCATTGGAAAGAGAGGCCCATTGGTCATGCAAACTTTATATGCCCCAGTACAGGGGAATGCCAGGGCCAAAAAGTGGGAGTGGGTGGGTAGGGGAATGGGGGGAGGGTATGGGGGACTTTTGGGATAGCATTGGAAATGTAAATGAGGAAAATACCTAATAAAAATATTAAAAAAGAAAAAAAAAGATTTTTATATGAATGCATGTTGGACTTTACCAAAGGTTTATCATGACCTAAAGATATGATCATGTGTGTTTTTCTTTCAGTTTGTTTATATGGTGGGTTACATCTACATACATTCATATTTTGAAGCATGTCTCCATTTGAAGTATGAAACCAACTTGACACATTAAATGACCTTTCAGATAAAAAAAATTAACTAAAAATAAAAAAGAAACAATATTTTAGCAAGTACATAGAATTTCATTTTGGAAGTAGTGCTGTAAAGTAGATATAATAACTTTCCTACTATAATACTTTGGAGATAATTGCATAGTATTCAAATTACATATTCATTCTTTTTTCATCTATATCCTCTAATATTTATAAATTTTTTTCTAAGATATTTGAAAAGTTTTTCCTAATCCAAAAAAAGCTTTTATGGTTATTTTTACATCTACTCTGTGAAAATACTACAGGTGATATTTAGTTCTAGTTGATTTTGTTTTAATAGTAGAAATACTGAGTTGAAGATTATGTGTAATTCAAATAATACACGATTAAGCACTTAGACTGTAGGCCTGATATAGTCAATGCATGAAAGAAAAGCCTATAATGAAAGTATAAGAACAGGTACAGAGTGGAACATGTCCATTAGAGACTATATGTTCCCAAGCAATAGTGACACATGTTGAATAAGCTGTATTAATTTATGAGGTAGTCTTCTTCTCTGAGTGTTCTCCTGTAAACATCAATGAAAGACTCCTTTCATCCACCAAGATGTATCTTCTCCTAATGGTTTTACCCAATCTTCTAACCTTCCAGTCTCCTGATCGATAAAGTAAGAAAATTATCTGTGCCAAGTAATCTATTATTAGCTAGTTCATTTTTCTCTCCATTAAATGTAGATGAATGAGGACATTAGTCACTGGTCTTCCCACAAGGGGAGTCTCTTTTCATCTTTGTCGTTTAGGAATGTAGATAGATAGATAGATAGATAGATAGATAGATAGATAGATAGATAGATAGATAGATGATAGATAGATAGATAGATGATAGGTAGATAGATGATAGATAGATAGATAGATAGATAGATAGATAGATAGATAGATAGATAGATAGATAGATAGATGATAGGTAGATAGATGATAGATAGATAGATAGATAGATAGGTAGATAGATAGATAGATAGATGATAGGTAGATAGATGATAGATAGATAGATAGATAGATAGATAGATAGATAGATAGATAGATAGATAGATAGAGCCAGTAGTCTTGAATTTGGCTGCAAAGACCTGTCAAAGGTATTTGCTGAAGCCTTAGAGTCTTTTCAATAATTCTTGATATGAAAAAATGGCATAAATTCAGCAGCATCAGTCCAAGTACAGTTGCTCTACCCTACTAAAAGTTCTTTCTAGTATAGTGTCTAATAGGATTGTCTAATCTACTTGAGCTGCTAGTGCAAAATGAATGCACTACTGGGTGCCTTCATCACTAAGCAGATATTTCTCACACACCTGGAGTCCAAAACCTATTGGGTCCTGATTTGCAGATGATCAATATGTCCCAGAATGGTGGAGAGAAAAAAATGGCTAAACTGGCTCTCCATGTTTGTGTTTGCTATTGCTGCCCCCCCCCAAAGCATTAATCTTATTAATAAAGCTTCTGGCCACCTTCCAGGGGATCTATTCCTACTTATATGGCACTTGGTGCTAAGATTTCATTATAAGAATGTTGTCAGTACATGAACATTTATTCCTATGCAAGTCAGTTGTACGTTAAGATTAAAATTTTTGAGAAGATTAACAATCAAAGATAGGACCAATCATTTTGGATGTCTGGGAAGAGACCTGTATGGCACTATGAGGAGGGCACATTATAGCAAACACCTAAATTCGTAGTCAGGATGCTAAAGAAGAAAAGACCACATTCCTAGAGAATCTCAATAATGTAAGGAATTCTTGGAAAATTCTACTTCCTTATGATACATAGGACTTCCTTATAATGCCCCCCCCAAATTCACAGCTTCAATTTATTGATCTTTAGTATTCAGTTAACCATAGGACAGATAGACCTCACCAGCTGGTCTCATAAATTTCTCACAACTGTATCCCGTAGTAATGATAATCTCATGGCCACTTTAAACAGCAATTGTCATGGCCTAGGATCAGCACTAATGATAGATCTTAAAAATACTCTTTTTTTTTTATGAAAGTAATTTGTTTTGGGAGGAAAAGGTTCTCATGAGAATGTTTTAAGGATCAAACCAGAAGAATGTTTCTGAGCGCCTTGTCCAGGTGCAGACAGATGCCTGATGAAACAGAGCACAGCTTTGGGTAGTTTCAAAGGAGCAGCATCCTGCTCACCAGCCAGCATGGTAAGTGTTCATCATAGCAAAAGCAACTTCATACAAGATGGGATATATGTAGTTCATCATAAGCTCATGTAAAACATTTTGTTGCATCCCTGGGGCCGAAATACAGCTGTATAGTTCCATGTACCACTATGAAAGGTTTACATGTTTCTGGTTCACTGTAAGAGTTGGAAGAACATAATTGACTAGGACTAGTTGTAAGTGATGGATAAATATGGCTGCATCCATGTGAAGCTGAATACATACAATGAGAAAGCCTGTTCTAGTACACATTACTAAGGTGGTCACTGCCTCGAGAAATTATTATTAGATTGTTGTAATAATAATTTGAATCGTTTCCCTAAGTAAATAATTGGAAGATTCCACAAGTTCTCATCCTCCAGAAGTAAAATGTTGCTCTGTGGTATAAGTGGGCTCATTACTGGGTGAGAGGAAGTCCGTTTCTTTAAGAATTTCATCGGGGCTTTAAAAGAATCTTCACCAGAACAGTATACTCCAAAATGGAGTTGGATGGACGCCTATGCAAAGTGTGTTATGATAAGCAGGTGCAAATGAAGTAGCCAGAAAAACATGACATGAAAATGAGAAGCCAAGTCTTAACTCTTCAGTCTGGATGAGGCATGAAATGGATGAATTTTAGTCTCAATTTACAGGAAAGTAAAAGTACTTGTGAGAAAAAGAAATAGAATCCAAAACTTTAAATTACAGTGTAGATCATTCAATTCATTCTCCAATGAAGAAAATCTCCCCATTCCTCACACTTAATGTGATCTGGATTACTAATAGCTGCTGTCTTGAGTTGTGAAGTTAGAAGTTTATATTACACAGCTGTAGGAAAAGTTGGATATAATTCCTTACATAAAAAGAGTTTTGTGAAGACCTTTCTTCATCATAATACTTCTATGTGTAAGGCAGATTTGGAGGACTTAACTCATTCAGGTGGTGTGAAGAACTCCTCAAAAAATTAATCATTTGATATCCACCACTTTCTCTTCATTTTTAAAATATGACATACGTATATTTTTCTTAACGAATGATACTTATTTCCCCATTTTAGATGAATCATGGCTAGACTGTCAAAGTAAGTTAGCACAGTATGCTTAAGGTAACTGTTTTATTAGGACTGGTCTCTATTGTTTGATAATCACACAAGATTTTGTGTTAAAATTTTATTTATAAGTAAAACAAACCATGGCCCCTACTTGCCCTTCTCTACCTCGAAAATAATCCTTACTTTTTTTTTTCTCTACAATCTCTTGTGAGAAGACATAATTTAGAACTTTTAAAAATTTCATTTCAAAGTATATTTTAGCAAAACAAAAGAAATAGTAGTTTTGGATACAAATATGATGACACATTTTATTGACACATTGGATGATTTCCTCTGCTGACTCTAAAGCAATGGGTGTTTCTGAGCTAGAGCTACTATATAAGTTCAAGCAGACCCTTTGAATTTCTTCTTATGTTTTGGGGAGTGAAATATGACAGACTTTTGTGTCCATTATGAAGCTTGGGAGTCAAATGTCCTTTCTCAACACCCCCCTGACAGTCTTTTCCATATCTCCCATCAATATACAAAAAGACACAGCCCCAAGTTTTTCCCATTGCTTGACACTGGTATTCTTGTACTTGGCAGAGTTGTCATCTCCTCAGACTGATTTGTCAGTGTCCTAGGAGGCAGTTTGATACCAACATTAGCGATAAGAACCAGTGTCAACACTACAACAGAAGCCCTCAGAGAGCCTCAAGTGCTGACAAAGGATGAGTGACACTTCTTCCTCAGTGTGCAAACCCATGCACTCATGCATAGGCACCAAGATGAACTTATTTCCTAATAATTAATCTTCTCTGTATTCCTAAATAATGATTTAGGGTTATAATATTGTTTTGTTCTGAGTGAGTCGATTAGCAACATACAAAGACTTCTATGATGATAGATGCACACTGAACATCAAAAAGAACAATATGGAAAGTCAATTTTTTGTTTTACTTCCTCTTCTTTGCATCATCTTTTATGTATCTTAACAACTACCAAATAATTGTACTTATTCAATGTACTTAATATGTAAATAGATACTTCAATTTGATTTTCTGGTATTTTTAATTGGATACTTTCTTTATTTATATTTCAAATGTAATCCCCATTCCTGTTTTACCCTCCATAAACCCCCTATTGCCATCCCCCCCTCCCTGCTTCTATGACAGCGCTCCCCCACCCACCTACTCACTCCCACCTCACCACCTTGGGATTCCCCTACATGGGAGGATCAAACCTTCAGAGGAACCAGATCCTCTCCTTCCATTAATGGCAGATAAGGCCATCCTGTGCTGCATATGCAGTTGGAGCCATGGGTCCCTCCATCTGTACTCTCGTTAGTGGTTTAGTCCCTGGGAGTTCTGGGGGAGTCTAGTGGATTGATATTGTTAGTCTTCCTATGGGTTGCAAATTCCTTCATCCCCTTCATTCCTTTTCCTAACTCCTCCATTGGGGTCCCAGTGCATAGTACAATGGTTGGCTGCAAGTATCCACATCTGTATTTGGCATGCTCTGGCAGAGCCTTTCAGGAGATAGCTTATCAGGATTCTGTCACCAAGCACTTCTTGGCATCCACAATAGTGTCTGAGTTTGGTGGCTGTATATGGGATGGATCCCCAAGGGGGGCAGTCTCTGGGTGGCCTTTCCTTCAGTCTTTGCTGTATACTTTGTCCCCATATTTCCTTTAGACAGGAGCAATTCTGGATTAAAGATTTGGAGATGAATGGGTGGCCCCATTCTTCAACCAGGAGCCTTGCCTAACCTCTGGATGTGGTCTCTACAAGTTTTCCCTTCCCCTTGTTGGGTATTTCAGCTAATGCCATCCCCTTTGGGTCCTAGGAGACTCTTGCTTTCCTGGCATCTGGGACTTTCTGGTGGCTACCCCTAGTTCCTCAATTCCCCATGGCTATACACCTCTGTTCGATTTCCTGACACTATCATCCTCATTTCCTCTGGTACCTGATCTTGACCTCCTTTTTCCTCCTCCTCCTCCTTTCTTCCTCCCATGTCCCTCCCACCCTCTACCTCCTGTGTTCCCCCTTGTAAGAAGAACTGAAGCCTCTACACTTTTCACTAAAGTGAATCACAGTTTATATCATTGATTTAAAGATGTTATATATTAAAATACTTATAAGTTGTATTTATCAAAATATGCTATCTAATTATGTAAACTAAACTGAAATATCAAATGGATTAAGACAGTAAGATGGCATGCATGCAATATGGTATGGATATTGCTACATGAACTCTCTCCTGCTAGCATTAATTCAATAACACCGAGTCCTTCAGTCTTGTGATAGTACTCCCAGGCTACAGATCTCTCTGCTGAATGTTTGATTTCCATTTGAGAGACTTGAAGGATAGGAAAAATATGAATATTCATGCTAAAAATATAGTGATGGTAACCATAATTTCTGCTGGTGTCATAATGTCCTTAATCCATTATATTCTATATAACTACAAGAAAAATTAACAAGAGAAAATGGGTATGAAGGTCATGTGATTAACATATGTCATGAAAGCATCTGTTAAATGTGAATACATATAAATGTATTTCAAATAAAACCAAAATTATTATGGTAAACAAAATTGAGATGATATAAAAAGGAAATGCATTAAAAAGAATTAACAAAAAATGCTGCTAGCTATTACTATATCTGCTTTAAAGTTTATTTAAAGTTATTTAAAGTTTATTTAAAATTTAAACCAATGTTTATTTATAGTTTTTGTTAATAAATATTAACTTATCAGAAATTTTAGAACAGTACTCAAAAAAAGCAAAATAATATCATTTTGAAATAATTTACCAAAAAATTTGAGTGAATTCACCAAATTCTTTACTCTCCAGAGCTTAAACAAATACAACTGTCAAGGACCTTGAGACTCTAAATACATAACACATTTTAGTACACCAACTATTCATCAAGACCGTAGTCATCACTTCTGATTTCCGCGGTAATGAAATGTTGTACCATTTTGAGTTATTAGTGCATCTAGGGTTGTTGAGCAGACAATCAATGACAGGATGACTTTGGCTTAAAGGTCACTGTATAAATTCCCAGGCTGGGTCAACTCTTTTAGAAAAAATTGTGGCATGGTAACAGAAAAGGAATATTTCTAGGAAATAGACCCTCTATACACATTGTGAACATATTAGAAAAATTCATTTTAATCATTGAGGAGAAACAACACACACAATGATCATGACAATTATTAAAATTACTGAAGGTATATTTATGTACGTATTGGTTACTTTTAAAAGGAAACTTTTTAAAATGCCAACATGATGTCAAAGGATAGTGTCACAGCGGTATAAATGTAATCAATCTCCAGTCAAAACATTTTGAATGGTAGAATACCTGATTCATAGCCTGTGATTATTGTCATAACTCTTTGATTATTGTCAAATTAGGCCCAGCCATTTGTCCATCTATGGCAACGTAAGCTTTGTCCCACACATTTACACTTCAAAATCCTCCTAGCCTTTGCTTGAGGCCCAGCTTGAAATCACCTTCTCTTACTTAAGATATTTGCTATAAAAACTCCTAGATTCTCTGTTCCAATATCTTTTTTAGTCTCTTCAGATGCCTAAAGGACATAAGATTGGTGGCTTATAACTGTCAGAAATACAGCTGTAGTATGCCGAAGGCAGGAATATTGATGATCAAGACATAAGCATGATCAGTGTTTGTCAAGGTTCCACTTCCTGCTTGAGAATATATTCTCACTGCATCCTCATGAGTCAGAGAAGACATGAGGATGCTTATCTCTTATAAAGTTAAAAAAGCCCCAATTAATTTGTATCTATTCATTACCAAATAGAAATTTTATATGTAATAACATCTAAGTACATTATCAATAGATCAAGTTAGTAGTAGAAGCTGTTAGAAATGAAGGAGAACACTTCAAAGATCTTAGATAAAATGAAGATAGATTTTTAGATGATTTTTTCTGAGAATAGACAACAGTAGCCATGAGTAAAAGTAGAAATACCAGATGTTATTGCAGAAATGCAGAGAAGACTGCAAGGCTCCCTGATACCATGATCCCTGCCATGATGACAGTGGACTAACTCTCTGAAACTGTAAGCAAACCCCTAAATAAATGCTTTATTTTATGTGTTACCTCAATGATGGTGTCTCTTCACAGAAATAGAACTGCTTAAGTCATAAGTTGATATCAGGTCTTTGTTCTGAACAACTTAAGGAACAGATACCAACCAAAATGGTAATAAAGCATAGAATGAATGTAGCAAGATGACAAGGGAGCGAAGGTCACGATCTAGCTATATAAGCTATATTAGACACTGGTCTTCTTCATTATAGATTTGGAAGATAGAACCTGACAACCAACAAATACTTAAAATTCATTAGTTTAGGAAGTGTATATTCACAATATTTACTCAAAATGTTGGGTATTATTTCAAATCTTTAAAGATTTTTGGACTGTTTGTATATTTAACAAGGTATATTAAGGCCAAGATCAAGTTGAACATATAATTAATTTTGTTTCATATGTAGCTTATACATGTTCTCTGGGAATATTTTATATACTATTTTCAACCCATCCCTGTCATTTTTATTGGCACCTATCACCTGAGATTACGTGTTGGAAATTATCCACTAAGTACTTAACATTTTCCTAATTTTGACATTACAGAGTTCCCCTTTTGGAGTATAAATACTCAACCTGTGTGAAAAAACAGAGGAAGGGAAGGATTTACCAAGATGATTAGGAAAACCAAAGAATATAAAAGGGAAATGTTTAGACTCACCAACATTAATAAACACTAAGGAGAAATGAGGTAACTGGGAAAAGCTAGGGAGAGAAAAAGTGATTAAACTGAAAATGATACAAGACATAACTAATGAGATGGCAGAAACTCAAGAAAATCTGAGTCCTGTAAGGCAAGTGATAGCAGAGGCAAGGAGAAATTGCCTGCAATGTGATATTATTACTTCTAAAATTGTAAGTAAAATGAAACAGAATTAAGTACTGAATTTAGACATCTTTAAAAGATATGTTAAAACGTCTGAGTAACTGCTTCTTATTAATTATATACTCAATGCAGTTCTGGCTTTACTTAATATTTTAACAGTCTTGACAATGGTTTTGAGAATAACTATGATATTGAATTGATATTTCTACAAGGTTAAATCAAGTTGAGTTTTGTAAAGACAGTTCAGAGCTGTCAACTGATTTGATCAGTTATTTCCAATTCTGTTTGATTTTCACACCGTAGAAAGCTTGAAGTGTACGTTTTCCACTGCTTTACTAAATATCAGGACCAAAAGCAATGTAAAGAAGAACTCCTAGTAGTAGCAGTGGTTCCATCTCTAACTGTTTTGCCTGCCCTTGGGTCTCATTTCCTCCTATTGGGTTGCCTTGTCTAGCTTCAATATGAGTGCCTTTGACTTGTCTTACTGTATCCTCTGTTGTCATGTTTGGTTGGAGTCTCTTAGAGGTCTGCTCTTCTCAGAGGGGAAACAGAAGGAGTGGATCTGGGGAGAGGAAACCGTGTTCAGAACATATTTCTTGAGAGAAGAACCTATTATCAATTAAAAAAATAAAGGTGTTATTATGGTCAGATGTTTTCTCTAGCAAAACTCTGTATTTCTAATGTTTCTGAAATAAACATTTTATTGACAACAACAACAACAACAAAAAGAAGAAGATGAAGAAGAAGAAGAAGAAGAAGAAGAAGAAGAAGAAGAAGAAGAAGAAGAAGAAGAAGAAGAAGAAGAAGAAGAAGAAGAAGAAGAAAAGAAGAAGAAGGAGAAGGAGAAGGAGAAGGAGAAGGAGAAGGAGAAGGAGAAGGAGAAGGAGAAGGAGAAGGAGAAGGAGAAGGAGAAGGAGAAGGAGAAGGAGAAGGAGGAGAAGGAGAAGGAGAAGGAGAAGGAGAAGGAGAAGGAGAAGGAGAAGGAGAAGAAGAGGAAGAAGGGGTCTACTGAACCTCATGGTTCCAGGAGGATAAGCGTCATGACATCATGGCAAGAGGAAGAAGATAGCTGCTCACATTTTATCTTTATACAGGATGCAGAGAGAGAGAGAGACAGAGGAAATTGACAAGATTATAAACCCTTAAAGCCTAGAACCAGTGACTCACTTCTCCCGGCAAGCCTCCTCCCTCTAAAAGCGATACAGTCCTCCCTGAACAGCACCACTATCTAGCAAGACTATTCAACTACATGAGCTTAGAGGACATTTCTCATCCAAACCACTACATTTTTCAGTTTTATAACTTTATAGTCAATTTCTTCATATTAGTACGAAAAAAAGAGATGACCCATTTTAAATGTACATGAAATTTAATCCTAACTTTCTAAAACTTTGTAAAAATAAGACAAACTAGTGCCACAGAGGGAGAGATTTCACCGACGATAGAGCTCATTCTGCTTAATTTGAGCATGAATTAAGTATAGTTTGAGAAGAGTGTTCAAAATATAAATACATAGCAGACACTATTTATCATCAAAACTCTTAAAAGTCCTAGAAAACTGCAATACAACCTGAAAGTACAAGAATATTCATAATTCTCAGATGCAGCTTTTGAGGTAGCATATCTCACTTAAAAAAAAAAAAAAAAAAACAGTTCATCTAAAACATGCTGGGAAGCCATTGTTTCTGGAAGCCATGCCACCTCTACAGTTCTCCTGGAATGGAGATTGCCTATCATGTTTCAGCTCATCAGTATATTGTATGATATGTTTGGAATTTTTAATAAACAATATTAAATGAACAAAAATTTCTATTAAAATCAATTAATCTTATATATCCATGTTGAATGAAGACATGCATAAGAAAGGAACCTACAGGAACCTATCGCTATACCTACAAAAGAAGGCAATAATACCGTGACCAGCAACTAAAGTCAATAAGGAATTGTATTCATGGTAAGTCCAGAATTTACCATTGGGAAGGCATGTATGCAGTCACACACACACACACACACACACACACACACACACACACACACACATACACACAAACACACTAGTTTACATCATCAAGTCGGAGATGTGATTATGTTTGTTATTTGTATACAAGAAAAAAGCTGTAAACATTTCTTTTAACAAATGTAAAAGGCTAGATTATGCACAAAAGAAGTGATAAATGCAAAACTACATGTAATTAAATAGCACACTTACTTTTTCTGAGATGCTATGTACAGCTGTGAGTAGACAGGACAATCTTATCTGCTTTACTGGGCAAGATAAACTGACAAGTTTATCTGTTTCACTTAGCAAGAAATACAAGTACCCATTCAATGATAGCTCATGGAATTATAGGTAATTTTCTACCTGCAAGTTGTGTAGTTTCCCAAGGAAGTAGGTTCAATGAAAATATTAAAGGCAACAATGTCTGTCAAAAATATACATAAAAATGTACTCTTGAATCAGGCAGAAAACAAATCTCATTAGAAATACTGTAAGCTGTGTGCCAAATAATTGGATTTATGGGTCTAAAAATAAAGAAAAAGATTATATTCACTCATGATTATTAAAATGCCAAGGAAAAAGATTGTTCATAATAATATCATCACTCTCTCCTGCATTCCAGGAAGGTGTTGCTCTATGAGAGGAACTGTTCCTGCTTTGTTTGCCTAATTTGGCTACTTTCCATTACAGGCCCTTCACTTGTAAAGAGAATGTTGATTCCACAATAATGTGGCTCAGTGGTGTAATGAAATGCTTTTACAATACTACAGAGGTTGCAGCACAATTGGGCATAAAGCATAGTGGGCATATCACGTAAAGTAATTGTCAATTAATATGCTTCTCATGAGCTTCGCACATAAGGACATATGTTCTCATGCTTTCCTCATAAGAATATTTCTCTTCAAAGGTTTTGTATGTTACTTTTTTGACAACTACTGATGTGTTCAATAAATATCCTTAGTATTTTATTAAACTACAGAATATTAAATAAAATGTTAGAATCTTTAAAAATCACAAGATAAAATAATGGATCATCCCAATTATAAGACTGTACACAAGTAATATGCATATACATACTTTTTACTATTAAAATTTCTTAAAAACCAATTATGCATAAAAGAACTCTGTATGAAGATTTATCCATACAATGTTCTCTAGACTACTTTTTACACTTTAAATAGTGGCTTCCTCACTTGAATAGGCATGCTAATTGTTCAACAGTGCTTTGGTCTAGATGGAAAATTTTCACTCAGTTAATCTTCAATTGGCTATAGAAAAAATAATTTTTAAGAAAGAGGTAATTTAATTGAAGAAACACTGTTTTGGGTGTTCAGCCTCTTTTGAAAAATATTATTTTAAAATAGCTTTCTAAAGATAAAAATAAGTAGAAAAGTTATTAGTATTTAGAAGAATGGTAGATAATGATTACTGAATGAAAATCCTAGTACCTAAGCAAGTGCTATCATAATTGGTTGACCGTTCATAAGACACTAAAACACTAATCCTGATGACATCACACACTTTAGTCTCGGGACATAGGAAAATCAATCTGGTACTATGACTGAAGTTTCCTTCATGCTGGCTATCCCTCAAAGTGCCAGAATATATTGTGTAGGTTTTTGGGAGAGAATTGCTGTCAACAATCTTACTGAGACATGGATCCAACCCTTGACACTACTAACTAGCTAGACAAGATGTGACCACTGTAGCAGTAGTGGCAAGTCTATTGTGAAAGTAACCAATCAATTTTCTAATTGGAATTGAGGTTTATTCCACTAGAAGAAAGTCACATCTGATGATATAAACATGGTCGAAATACCATGGCTGATGCAGTAATAGTGCCTAGCTAGCAGGGAAGCTATAATTTTGCTTTTCCTCGATGTACATGATATGTTACCCAAATCCCTTATAAATAACTATACTTACCCTCATAGACTAGTACTGTGAACAGCTTCTTTTGGTTCAACACAGCTTACACACACACACACACACACACACACACATATTTAACAGATATCTACAGAACATTTTATCCTAAAACAAAAGGCTATACCTTCTTGTATACATGCTTGGCAAACGCCAAAATGAAGAAACATCATTATAAGTAAATAAATAATCTTTTTAAAATTCAACAAATATGTCAAGTTACAACTATTTACAAGTATATTATAACTATGTAAAGTATTTAAGGGACTTTCTTTTTGAAAGATTTATTTATTTATTTTATGTATGTGAATACACTGTAGCTGTACAGATGGTTGTGAGCATTCATGTGGTTGTTGGGAGTTGAATGTTTTTCCATTTTTTATTAGGTATTTAGCTCATTTACATTTCCAATGCTATACCAAAAGTCCCCCATACCCACCCACACCCACTCCCCTACCCACCCATTCCCCTTTTTGGCCCTGGCGTTTCCTGTACTGGGACATATAAAGTTTGCGTGTCCAATGGGCCTCTCATTCCAGTGATGGCCGACTAGGCCATCTTTTGATACATATGCAGCTAGAGTCAAGAGCTCCAGGGTACTTGTTAGTTCATAATGTTGTTCCACCTATAGGGTTGCAGATCCCTTTAGCTCCTTGGGTTCTTTCTCTAGCTCCTCCATTGGGAGCCCTGTGATCCATCCATTAGCTGACTGTGAGCATCCACTTCTGTGTTTGCGAGGCCCCGGCATAGTCTCACAAGAGACAGCTAAATCTGGGTCCTTTCGATAAAATCTTGCTAGTGTATACAATGGTGTCAGCATTTGGATGCTGATTATGGGGTGGATCCCTGGAAATGGCAGTCTCTACATGGTCCATCCTTTCATCTCAGCTCCAAACTTTGTCTCTGTAACTCCTTCCATCGGAGTTTTGTTCCCACTTCTAAGGAGGGGCATAGTGTCCACACTTCAGTCTTCATTTTTCTTGAGTTTCATGTGTTTAGGAAAATGAATCTTATATCTTGGGATTCCTAGGTTTTGGGCTAATATCCACTTATCAGTGAGTACATATTGTGTGAGTTCCTTTGTGAATGTGTTAGCTCACTCAGAATGATGCCCTCCAGGTCCATCCATTTGCCTAGGAATTTCATAAATTCATTTTTTTTAATAGCTGAGTAGTACTCCATTGTGTAGGTGTACCACATTTTCTGTATCCATTCCTCTGTTGAGGGGCATCTGGGTTCTTTCCAGCTTCTGGCTATTATAAATAAGGCTGCTATGAACATAGTGGAGCATGTGTCCTTCTTACCAGTTGGGGCATCTTCTGGATATATGCCCAGGAGAGGTATTGCTGGATCCTCCGGTAGTACTATGTCCAACTTTCTGAGGAACCGCCAGACTGATTTCCAGAGTGGTTGTACAAGCTTGCAATCCCACCAACAATGGAGGAGTGTTCCTCTTTCTCCACATCCACGCCAGCATCTGCTGTCACCTGAATTTTTGATCTTAGCAATTCTGACTGGTGTGAGGTAGAATCTCAGGGTTGTTTTGATTTGCATTTCCCTGATGATTAAGGATGTTGAACATTTTTTCAGGTGCTTCTCTGCCATTCGGTATTCCTCAGGTGAGAATTCTTTGTTCAGTTCTGAGCCCCATTTTTTAATGGGGTTATTTGATTTTCTGAAGTTCACCTTCTTGAATTCTTTATATATGTTGGATATTAGTCCCCTATCTGATTTAGGATAGGTAAAGATCCTTTCCCAATCTGTTGGTGGTCTTTTTGTCTTATTGACGGTGTCTTTTGCCTTGCAGAAACTTTGGAGTTTCATTAGGTCCCATTTGTCAATTCTCGATCTTACAGCACATGCCATTGCTGTTCTGTTCAGGAATTTTTCCCCTGTGCCCATATCTTCAAGGCTTTTCCCCACTTTCTCCTCTATAAGTTTCAGTGTCTCTGGTTTTATGTGAAGTTCCTTGATACACTTAGATTTGACCTTAGTACAAGGAGATAAGTATGGATCGATTCACATTCTTCTACATGATAACAACCAGTTGTGCCAGCACCAATTGTTGAAAATGCTGTTTTTCTTCCACTGGATGGTTTTAGCTCCCTTGTCGAAGATCAAGTGACCATAGGTGTGTGGGTTCATTTCTGGGTCTTCAATTCTGTTCCATTGGTCTACTTGTCTGTCTCTATACCAGTAACAAGCAGTTTTTATCACAATTGCTCTGTAGTAAAGCTTTAGGTCAGGCATGGTGATTCCACCAGAGGTTCTTTTATCCTTGAGAAGAGTTTTTGCTATCCTCGGTTTTTTGTTATTCCAGATGAATTTGCAAATTTCTCCTTCTAATTTGTTGAAGAATTGCGTTGGAATTTTGATGGGGATTGCATTGAATCTGTAGATTGCTTTTGGCAAGATAGCCATTTTTACAATGTTGATCCTGCCAATCCATGAGCATGGGAGATCTTTCCATCTTCTGAGATCTTCTTTAATTTCTTTTTTCAGAGACTTGAAGTTTTTATCATACAGATCTTTCACCTCCTTAGTTAGAGTCATGCCGAGATATTTTATATTATTTGTGACTATTGAGAAGGGTGTTGCTTCCCTAATTTCCTTCTCAGCCTGTTTATTCTTTGTGTAGAGAAAGGCCATTGACTTGTTTGAGTTTATTTTATATCCAGCTACATCACCGAAGCTGTTTATCAGGTTTAGGAGTACTCTGGTGGAATTTTTGGGGTCACTTATATATACTATCATATCATCTGCAAAAAGTGATATTTTGACTTCCTCTTTTCCAATTTGTATCCCCTTGATCTCCTTTTGTTGTCGAATTGCTCTGGCTAATACTTCAAGTACTATGTTGAAAAGGTAGGGAGAAAGTGGGCAGCCTTGTCTAATCCCTGATTTTAGTGGGATTGCTTCCAGCTTCTCTCCATTTACTTTGATGTTGGCTACTGGTTTGCTGTAGATCGCTTTTATCATGTTTAGGTATGGGCCTTGAATTCCTGATCTTTCCAAGACTTTTCTCATGAATGGGTGTTGGATCTTGTCAAATGCTTTTTCTGCATCTAATGAGATGATGATGTGTTTTTTGTCTTTGAGTTTGTTTATATAATGGATTACATTGATGGATTTTCGTATATTAAACTATCCCTGCATCCCTGGAATAAAACCTACTTGGTCAGGATGGATGATTGCTTTAATGTGTTCTTGGATTCGGTTAGTGAGAATTTTATTGAGAATTTTTGCATCGATATTCATAAGAGATATTGGTCTGAAGTTCTCTATCTTTGTTGGATCTTTCTGTGGTTTAGGTATCAGAGTAATAGTGGCTTCATAAAATGAGTTGGGTAGAGTACCTTCTACTTCTATTTTGTGAAATAGTTTGTGCAGAACTGGAATTAGATCTTCTTTGAAGGTCTGATAGAACTCTGCACTAAACCAGTCTGGTCCTGAGGTTTTTTTGGCTGGGAGACTATTAATAATTGCTTCCATTTCTTTAGGTGATATGGGACTGTTTAGATGGTCAACTTGATCCTGATTCAACTAGGGTACCTGGTATCTGTCCAGAAATTTGTCCATTTCGTCCACGTTTTCCAGTTTTGTTGAATATAGCCTTTTGTAGAAGGATCTGATGGTGTTTTGGATTTCTTCAGGATCTGTTGTTATGTCTCCCTTTTCATTTCTGATTTTGTTAATTAGGATTTTGTCCCTGTGCCCTCTAGTGAGTCTAGCTAAGGGTTTATCTATCTTGTTGATTTTCTCAAAGAACCAAGTCCTCCTTTGGTTAATTGTTTGAATAGTTCTTCTTGTTTCCACTTGGTTGATTTCACCCGTGAGTTCGATTATTTCCTGCCGTCTACTCCTCTTGGGTGAATTTGCTTCCTTTTTTTCTAGAGTTTTAGATGTGTTGTCAAGCTGCTAGTATGTGCTCTCTCCCGTTTCTTCTTGGAGGCACTCAGAGCTATGAGTTTCCCTCTTAGAAATGCTTTCATTGTGTCCCATAGGTTTGGGTACATTGTGGCTTCATTTTCATTAAACTCTAAAAAGTCTTTAATTTCTTTCTTTATTCCTTCCTTGACCAAGCTATCATTGAGAAGAGTGTTGTTCAGTTTCCACGTGAATGTTGGCTTTCCATTATTTATGTTGTTATTGAAGATCAGTCTTAGGCCATGGTGGTCTGATAGGATACATGGGACAATTTCAATATTTTTGTATCTGTTGAGACCTGCTTTCTGACCAATTATATGGTCAATTTTGGAGAAGGTCCCGTGAGGTGCTGAAAAGAAGGTATATCCTTTTGTTTTAGGATAAAATGTTCTGTAGATATCTGTCAGGTCCATTTGTTTCATAACTTCTGTTAGTTTCACTGTGTCCCTGTTTAGTTTCTGTTTCCACGATCTGTCCATTGATGAAATTGGTGTGTTGAAGTCTCCCACTATTATTGTGTGAGGTGCAATGTGTGCTTTGAGCTTTACTAAAGTGTCTTTAATGAATGTGGCTGCCCTTGCATTTGGAGCGTAGATATTCAGAATTGAGAGTTCCTCTTGGAGGATTTTACCTTGATGAGTATGAAGTGTCCCTCCTTGTCTTTTTTGATAACTTTGGGTTGGAAGTCGATTTTATCCGATATTAGAATGGCTACTCCAGCTTGTTTCTTCAGACCATTTGCTTGGAAAATTGTTTTCCAGCCTTTCACTCTGAGGTAGTGTCTGTCTTTTTCCCTGAGATGGGTTTCCTGTAAGCAGCAGAATGTTGGGTCCTGTTTGTGTAGCCAGTCTGTTAATCTATGTCTTTTTATTGGGGAATTGAGTCCATTGATATTAAGAGATATTAAGGAAAAGTAATTGTTGCTTCTTTTTTTTTGTTGTTGTTGTTAGGGTTGGCATTATGTTCTTGTGGCTGTCTTCATTTTGGTTTGTTGAGGGATTACTTTATTGCTTGTTCTAGGGCGTGATTACCGTCCTTGTATTGCTTCTTTTCTGTTATTATCCTTTGAAGGGTTGGATTGGTGGAAAGATATTGTGTGAATTTGGTTTTGTCGTGGAATACTTTGGTTTCTCCATCTATGGTAATTGAGAGTTTGGCCGGGTATAGTAGCCTGGGCTGGCATTTGTGTTCTCTTAGTGTCTGTATAACATCTGTCCAGGCTCTTCTGGCTTTCATAGTCTCTGGTGAAAAGTCTGGTGTAATTCTGATAGGCCTTCCTTTATATGTTAATTGACCTTTCTCCCTTACTGCTTTTAATATTCTATCTTTATTTAGTGCATTTGTTGTTCTGATTATTATGTGTCAGGAGGAATTTCTTTTCTGGTCCAGTCTATTTGGAGTTCTGTAGGCTTCTTGTATGATCATGGGCATTTCTTTCTTTATGTTTGGGAAGTTTTCTTCTATTATTTTGTTGAAGATATTAGCTGGCCCTTTAAGGTGAAAATCTTCATTCTCATCAATTCCTATTATCTGTAGGTTTGGTCTTCTCATTGTGTCCTGGATTTCCTGGATGTTTTGAGTTAGAATCCTTTTGCATTTTGTATTTTCTTTGACTGTTGTGTCGATGTTCTCTATGGAATCTTCTGCACCTGAGATTCTCTCTTCCATTTCTTGTATTCTGTTGCTGATGCTCGCATCTATGGTTCCAGATCTCTTTCCTAGGGTTTCTATCTCCAGTGTTGCCTCGCTTTAGGTTTTCTTTATTGTGTCTACTTTTCCTTTTAGTTCTAGTATGGTTTTGTTCATTTCCATCACCTGTTTGGATGTGTTTTCCTGTTTTTCTTTAAGGACTTCTACCTGTTTGGTTGTGTTTCCCTGCTTTTCTTTAAGGGCCTGTAATTCTTTAGCAGTGCTCTCCTGTAATTCTTTAAGTGACTTATGAAAGTCCTTCTTGATGTACTCTATCATCATCATGAGAAATGTTTCTAAATCTGGGTCTAGATTTTCGGTCTAGGTGTCGGGGTGCCCAGGACTAGGTGGGGTGGGAGTGCTGCGTTCTGACGATGGTGAGTGGTCTTGATTTCTGTTAGCAGGATTCTTACGTTTTGCCTTTCGCCATCTGGTAATCTCTGAAGCTAGCTGTTATAGTTGTCACTGTTAAGAGCTTGTTCTTCTTGTGACTCTGTTAGCCTCTATAAGCAGACCTGGGAGGGTAGCTCTCTCCTTAGTTTCAGTGGGCAGAGTATTCTCTGCAGGCAAGCTCTCTTCTTGCAGGGAAGGTACCCAGATATTTGGTGTTCGAACCGGCCTCCTGGCAGAAGTTGTGTTCCACTCGCTAGAGGTCTTAGGATCCTTTAACAAGACTATAGGTGGCTCCTCCAGCTGAATATTTATCAGCCCAAGAAGACTCACAACAGGTGACTTGGAAATATCATTTTGGTACTTAAAGGCTTTCAGTTCAGGTCCCTAACTTTTTGCTCTTTTAAAAGAAAAAAAGTTTAAATTAATAACTTGGAGTTCAAATTATTACCATGCTTTTAATTTTTCTAAAACTGGGTATTATATCTTCTTCTAAATTTCTTTGGAAATATAACATCATATATTTTATTTTGTATTTTGGACCATTCTCAAGTAGTATCTAGAGCTTCTTGTTTTACTTTTATTCCCAATTTGAGGAATATTTTCAAAGATCTGAAAATACAGGTGAACTATTGGAAACTAGAAATAGACCCACCAGGAGAATAGAGAGGAAGAAAGGAAAATGGGACAAGTAAAACCGAGAAGATTACCTAGATGTATGAAAGAATCACAAAGGCACTTATTTATTTATACTTAATATGCATATACAATATAAAATAACCAAATAGCATAAACTGGAAATTTAAAAAAATATTTAATATCTTTAAAGTCTCACTTAAAATTACCTTTTCCTATAAAAGTTAATTTTTGCTGATTGGAAGTAGTTTAATTCTTCCCTATGACTTCAGTTTTCTCTCTTCTTCCAGAATACATTCCTAATGGTGAAATTCTAAAATCATAAAAACATATATGAATTAATTTCTGGGCACACTGTAGTCATTGAAGTGATGCTTGCAAAAATAGTTTTCAAATGATAGCTATGTAACATTCTTTAATTAGTAGAACCCACTGGACCTTCTGGTTATTGCTCTTGGAGATGTGTAAATATAACTACATCTTTAAAAATCTCTAAATAGTATCATAAATATTTATTTAATGTGCAGTTATTAAGACTAAAACATAATGCTAATTCATACAACCCCAATTTTTCAGCTGCCCCCTCCACACACACACTATGCAGTCACAGTGGTGGGAATGCCTATAACTTTTCTTTTAAGTAGTATATATAATTAGAATATCAAACCTAAATACTTAAACTTTAAGCATGATGCTCCAGATGGCATTATTTAGATATCAATCTATAAAAAGGGAAGGTGACTCGGTCAGTCCAACTTGTGTTATGAGAGTTTAGATTTCTCTTGTGAATCACACTGCAATAATGAATAATTTTCCAAACCTGATGCTATCAGAAAATGTTCTCATATTCTCAAGGGAAACAATTGTACATTTATATTTCTGTTCTTGTCTTGTTTCATTTGAGACTCATGCCATGTGAATGAAAACATATTAACCCTCCTTACTACCACTCCTCGGTTTATCTCAGTCTTGTCTATATTTGACATTCTAAAATCTGAAGAGTAAGGTCACAATGTAGTTGAAGATAAAAGTGGGAAAACATCTCAATCATCATTTTATCCTTGTTATTGACTAAAACAATGCAAGGTATCTTTAGACTTCTCAGACAAATGTTCCTATTTCCCTATAGATAATTAGCACTTGAAAATTATTTCTAGAAAATAGCCACTGTCAAATTAAAAACAACATCTACATTAAAACATTATATTCCATTGTACATGTGTAACTTACACTTGCCACTATGTGAAAGTGGTTAGTCTCAGTTGTATTACAGAAACATTGGAGGATGTCACTTTATAAATACATGTCTATGTGTTTATGTGACCTTAATGTGCTTGTTCATTACACTTTCAAGTTCTGTAAATTCCATATTCCCTTTAACACTGAATGCAAACAAATGAAGATCTAAGATCAAACTGATGGAAAGGTGTTATTTTATGATTATTTAGGAAATAATTATTTTATGTATAATTGTAAAAGCCGAATAATTTAAAACTTTATTCCAGGGTAAACAGGATGTTTCAATTTTCATAAAGCAAATGCCTCAATCTCTTGTAAAACCAACTCACATTTATGTTCAATGTTTAGTATTCCTGTTTACTGTAATTAACCCCAATAAAATTATGTATTTTTAATGCCTACAAAAATAGTTCAGTTTAGCCCAAGTAGATATGCCACAACCCAAAAGGTTTCCCTACAATGTTCTCTTATGCCTAATTTTGTAGCTTCTAAATATCACATGTTTTTTATAGTTCATGAATCTGATGGTGACTATATTTCAAAGCACTATACAATATGATTATATACATAAATTATGTGATCTTGCCTGTACTATGCCATTAAAATGTGCTTATTTATGATGTATATAAGCCATAACTTATGTTTTAATGAAGATGACCTGAGTATTCCTGGCAACCAAAAGCTGAGGCTGAGGGTGACAGATTTGTTATGTTCAGTTTCACAGGATTAGAATTCAACAAAGAGATTAGCTGCTAAGCATACCTGAAAGGGAATTTTATGATCAGATTATTCAAAGTGGGAAAATGCATTGGAAATGTTTGTAATGTGGCCTTGTAGTGGCCCAGATAAAAAGAGATGAGAAGGGAAAGCTTTGTTTTGTTGTCTTCTTACCTTTGTTTCACTGACAAGTTCACTTGTACAGTAGCTGCCACCCCTGCTGCTACAATCCTTCCTGTTAGCACAACCTGGCATCCTATACCTTCTAAAGTGAAGGAAAGACCCATGGCTCCAGCTGTATAAGTGGCAGAGGATGACTTTGTCAGGCACCAATGGTAGGAGAGGCCTTCATTCCTGTGAAGGCATGATGCCCCAGTGTAGGGTAATGTGAAGGCGGAGAGGGAGGAGTGGGTGGGTGGGTAAAGGAATACCCTCATAGAAGTAGGAGGAGGGGGATGTGATACAGGGCTTGGGGGGAGCATGGAAAAGGGGAAACATTTGAAATGTAAATTTAAAAATCCAATAAAAATAAAGAAGAAATGTTTCTTAAAGTTTCTGATCACAAGTTTTGTATTAGAAAAGAAATACACTTTCAAAAGCACAATTTTAGAGTGGGTTTACAAATCATCTTGAATACCCATAATCCTTCTCTGTCTCCCATGGTTTTTTTATAGTAGAACATAGGAGAGCCTCCAGGTGGATATATGTTACCAACAACAGACTAAGTCACATGCAACTTAGCAAAAGTAAAACGGGACATAAATCATTTAAAATGAAAAACCTATCCACTTTCCATAGCTTCATCTAAATGCTGACCTACACTAAGATAGAATAATGAAAAATGAGCACAAAATATGAAAGAATAGGCAGGAATTTGATGAATTAACCAGAATAATAAAAAGGAAAGAAATCTTCAGAAAAGAGCAAAATTCAAAGCAAACTGATGCAAAGGAGATTAATACATAGTGAGGTGAGGTGGAGAGAGGAAAGTTTATATAACAAGCATGAATAGGAATTAGAAATTAAGCAAAATATAAATTTGACTTTTTTTGAGGCAAAATATCATGTAACCCAGGCTGGCTTTGAAATCACTGTGTCAGAAAATGACCTTGAACTTCTGACTTTCTTGCCACCTCTTTCTAAGTCCTGAAAATACAGGGATGTGCCCCTTCATCCAGCTTAAGAAGTACAGGGATAGAACCCAAGCTTCCCTCCATGTGTAGTAAACTGTCTACTAGCACATCCCTAGTCCCTCTCATTTCACAAAACACAAGTATACCCTGACCTTTTTTTTTCTGTTGTTTCTCTGTGGGTTAAGTGGGTTAGTTATCTTCCTGCGACATTCCTACCAAGAATTTAAGCTGGCCTGAAATCAAAATTGTTAAAATCCTGCATGTAGGGCTCTGAAATACCTGTCAGCAGATCAAATTGTCATTAGAAATGATTAAATATCAAATCTATATACATGTCTTAGAAAGCAGTTGACTTTTATGATATGAAGTACAACAGGGAGACACTGATTTAGGAATTTAGTGTAAGTTTTGAAATAAGAAGGAGTCTCAAGGATTTCTTTCTCTTCCAATATACCCAATTTATCCTTAATCATCAGGGAAATGCAAATCAAAACAACCCTGAGATTCCACTTCACTCCAGTCAGAATGGCTAAGATCAAAAACTCAGGTGACAGCAGATGCTGGCGAGGATGTGGAGAAAGGGGAACACTCCTCCATTGTTGGTGGGATTGCAAGCTTGTACAACCACTCTGGAAATCACTCTGGCGGTTCCTCAGAAAATTGGACATAGTACTACCGGAGGATCCCACAATACCTCTCCTGGGCATATATCCAGAAGATGCCCCAACTGGTAAGAAGGACACATGCTCCACTATGTTCATAGCAGCCTTATTTATAATAGCCAGAAGCTGGAAAGAGCCCAGATGCCCCTCAACAGAGGAATGGATACAGAAAATGTGGTACATTTACACAATGGAATACTACTCAGCTATTAAAAAGAATGAATTTATGAAATTCCTAGGCAAATGGATGGATGTGGAGGGCATCATCCTGAGTGAGGTAACCCAATCACAAAGGAACTCTCACAATATGTACTCATTGATAAGTGGATATTAGCCCAGAAACTTAGGATACCCAAGATATAAGATACAACTTGCTAAATGCATGAAATTCAAGAAGGAAGACCAAAGTGTGGACACTTTACCCCTTCCTAGAAATGGGAACAAAACACCCATGGAAGGAGTTACAGAGACAAGATTTGGAGCTGTGACAAAAAGATGGACTGTCTAGTGATTGCCATATGCAGGGATCCATCCCATAATCAGCTTCCAAATGCTGACACCATTGCACACATTAGCAAAATTTTGCTGAAAGGACCCAGATATAGCTCTCTCTTGTGAGACTATGCCAGGGTCTAGCAAATACAGAAGTGGATGATCACAGTCAGCTATTGGATGGGTCACACGGCCCCCAATGCAGGAGCTAGAGATATTACCCAAGGAGCTAAAGGGAACTGCAACCCTATAGGTGGAACAACAATATGAACTAACCAGTACCCCGGAGCTCTTGTCTCTAGCTGCATATGCATCAAAAGATGGCCTAGTCGGCCATCACTGCAAAGAGAGGCCCATTGGACTTGCCAACTTTAGATGCCCCAATACAGGGGAATGCCAGGGACAAAAAGGGGAAGTGGGTGGGTAGGGGATTGAGGGGGTGGGTATGGGGGACCTTTGGGATAGCATTGAAAATGTAAACGAGGAAAATACCTAATTAAAAAATTTTAAAAAAAGAAGTAGGTAGTGGAACATTTATAATGACAACAAGCAACACCTTTATGAAAAAATAGGAAAGACAAAGAAGTCTGTCATTGTTGCTTCTTCTTAATCACTCTTCTTCCTCCTCATTTCCTATGACTTCAAAGAGAAGCTCAAAGACAGAGACAAGGAAAGGTCACTAAAGACTCTTAATCTCAATCCACACCCCTGGGCATCCTTCCTCCAGCAACATGGAACCATTTAAATATCCCCAAATGGACACAATATGTGTTTAGATACCTATTCTCAAGATTACATGGGAAATTTCTCATTCAAACTCCCACACAGCCCTTTCACCTGCATCTCAAAGGAATTAATTTTCCTACCAAATCAATGGCAGAACAAATACTACATTAAAACAAAATCTAGTGATATAAAAATGAAACTGAACTAGCTTCAAAAACTATTAGCCTTTCAAATGGAAGAAAGGTTAGAAAGAGACCATAAATCATTACTCAATGCAGGAGTATTAGACAGTAAGCCTGAAAAATATTCAAATATTAGTTAGACTATTTTCTAATGAGCAGTGATTTGATATAAAGTTTAAATGGCAACAATACCCAAGATATAAAATACATTAGACTATGAAGATGTCAATTCCATTGATTTATTTACAGTGTGAATATATCACCAATCCAGCATGACTTGTGCAGATCAGGGAGGAAAAATCAATGAGTACATACAATGTATGTCCTTTGGTATTTAGGTTACCTCACTCAAAATGATAATTTCTAGTTCTATCCATTTGCATGAATTGCATTAAGTTATTGTTTTTAATAGCTGAGTAGTACTCCACATTTTCTGTATCTACTCTTCTGTTGAAGAACCACCAGATTGTTCTTTAAAGTAGTTTTACCAGCTTGCAATCCCACTAGCAATGGAGGAGTGTTCCACCTTCACCACATCTTCACCAGCATCTGTTGTCACCTGAGTTTTTTATCTTAACCATTCTGATTGGTGTGAGGTGAAATCTTGGGGTTGTTTTGATTTGTATTTCCCTGATGACTAAGGATGTTGAACATTTTGTTATGTGCTTCTCAGCCACTCAAGATTGCTCAGTTGAGAATTCTTTGTTTAGCTCTGTATCCAATTTTAATAGGGTTATTTGGTTCCCTGGAGTCTAACTGTTTGAGTTCTTTGTATATATTAGATATTAACCCTCTACAGGATATAGGCTTGGTAAAGATCTTTTACCAATCTCTAGATGACCATTTTGTCCTATTGATGGTGTCCTTTGCCTTACAGAAGCTTTTTAATTTTATGAGGTGCCAAAGCTCAGAATACTCATGATACAACTCACATACCATATAAAGCTTAACAAGAAGGAAGACCAAAGTATGGATGTTTCGATCCTACTTAGACAGGGGAACAAAATAATCTCAGGAGGTAGAGGGAAGGAGGAACCTGGGAGGGAGAGAGAAAGGGGAAGGGGAAAGAAGGGCAGGATCAAGTATGGGAAAAGACAGGAGAGATGTCCAGAGGGTTAGGAAAGTGAATAGAAACATGTAGCAGTAGGGCTTGGGGAGCCGGGTGGGGCACTAGAAAGTCCCAGACACCAGAGAAGCAAGACGTTCCCAGGACCCAGTGAGGATGACATTAGCCAAAATATGCAACAAAGGGGAGATATAACCTGGCGAAACCACCTCCAGTAGATAGACTTGACCTCCATTTGAGGGATGAGGCCACCTACCCATCTCAAAATTTTTATCCCAGAATTGTTCCTGTCTAATGGAAACACAGGGACAAAAAATAATTGTGCAGAGGCTGAAAGAAAGGCCATTCAGAGTTTGTCTCACCTAGGGATCCATCCCATCTGCAGACACCAAACCCTGACAGTATTGCTGATGCCAAGAAGCACTTGCTGACAGGAGCCTGGTATGGCTGTCTTATGAGTGGTTCTGCCAGCACCTGACTAGTACAGATGCAGATAATCACAGTCAACGATCGGACTGAGCCTGGGGACATCAATGGAAGAATTAGGAGGACTGAAGGAGCTGAACAGTATTGCAACCCCATAGGAAGAACAAAAATATCAACTAACGAGACTTCCCTCCAAAGATCCCAGGGACAAAAGCACCAACCAAAGAGTGTACATGGATGGGTACATGGCTCCAGCTACATATGTAACAGAGGATTGCCTCATCTGGAATCTGTGAGAGGAGAGGCTCTTGGTCCTATGGAGGCTTGATGCCTCCATTTTAGGAGGATGCTAGAGTGGTGGGGCAGGAGTGAGTGGGTGGGTGGGGGAGCTCCCTTTTAGAGGCACAAAGGAGGGGTGATGGGATGGGGACTTGGCAGGTGAGAAATCAGGAAGGGAGACAGCATTTGAAATGTAAATAAATAAAATAACCAATAAAAAGCAGAAGATAAATCTATCCATAAACTTCTTTCCCCTCTCCCAAACTACAGTGAATTACACTTTACACTGGTAGTAGAAATCTTGATGTCTTATTTAAACCTGATCCATTTTTAATTTTATTGTGTCTTCAAGAGGCTTCACAGACATGATACTTTACTATATATCTCAAAGGAGAAAATGAAGTGTTCTAGCTCTGTGGAAAAGCAAATTAAATCTCGTGATATATGAGAAAAGCAATTTGTATAACTACTGGAAAGGCACCTGCAAGAGTTCCTATAACCTCAGCTCTACCTATGTCACTCGGACTTTGGGAGTGTGTTTTTGTCTCATACTTCTCCCCTTCATTTTTACTGAAGTTGTCATATTAAACAATTTGTAATTGGGGTAAGTTAGGGCCTTAAGGAATAGTAAAGCAGTTTCAACATTGTTATTTAGTAGAATCAGTGGATAAATCACTTAAAGACATTTCTGTTACTAGATGCTTTTCTGCCTTTTTCTTTAAATCTGCCATGACAGACCTCATATATAGATGAAGGGGAATGGGTGTAGGTGGGTGTTATTTAAAATATGAATCTACTGATGAGTATGAAGATTATTTTATATTATTATACCTATTCAAATAATTGTCTGTCAATATAATATATTAATTTTCCCAAACTCAAGAACAAATAGGTATCACATATTCACCATTTGATGAAAGTCTCCCTGTATTTTGGGTCTACTTTTTTAGACTGTCTTGTAGGAAAACATGCTTACTGAAATGAGTCTCTTATATATGAATCTCTAAGTAAAGGCAACTAAGATCTTGTAATTCCAAAAGCCTCTGTCAACATGTCTGTCTTTAAATAGCATGTCATTCCCTAACTGCATTTTGTGCAGAGCTGTGCAGCATATAAGAGAAAATACCACATGTCAAGACACAGAAAGATAAAAACAAAAAATGAAAATTGTGAACTAAATATATAACCTGAAAGCCTAGGGACTGGAAACCAGACAGTTCTGCAGCAGCTGGGAGTTCTATGTCACAGGACCATGGTCTGAGAACCATGACTGAATATTCCACAATACATCAGATTTAGGAAAGCATAAGACACAATATTAATATGTCTGGAGGAAAGAAATGCACAATCTTTCATGAACCTCTTGTCCATTATCTCAGCTTCTGTTATATATTGGGCTTTGTCTAAGACTAAAATAACTGATAACTAGTTATCAAATCAATGTTTTAAACACCTCGGTTATATAAATTCAAGATAAACTTCAATATGTGCAATTTATTGGAGATATGGCGAGAAAATATATACACTTGGTATATATTATATTTAGTATTCCCCAAGATTATCAAAATTTAAAATGACAAATACAAAACTGTAAATCCTATTTTAATGATGTCGATGTTAGGCATTTCTTTTCTCTTTAGATGAATCCTTGAAGCAAGGATTCATTGGTCATTTATCTGGTCACAAGGATGTTTTCTATTATACACAACTAATATAATACCATATATTTAACAAAATTCCATAAAAGTATACTTAAAGACATATACACTAACTTGTATTCTCTCTCTCTCTCTCTCTCTCTCTCTCTCTGTGTGTGTGTGTTGTGTGTTTATAAATTGGAAATTATTCATTCATGAGTACATAATTCATGTTGTTTCCACTCTTTATAAAAAAACAGAAGGAATTTTGATCATATTTAATAAAAGTCATTATTTTATGACATTTGTTGATAAATGTTCCCGCTCTGTTGAGAATTGAGGGTGACATAAATACTGTGGAGATAAGGTGTTTGATTGTTCATGTTCTGCCCAGGCTACAGGAATTCTTCATTTGAAGAAAGATCTTTTTTCTGCCTTGTGTGTGACTTTAGGCTGCACAAGTGCCATTAGAGAGTACACACACCTGCCTCAAACTTCTTTCCTTTTCTTCTCATTCAAATCTGTCCTCCAGGTGTGCGGCTATGCCTCAGCTCTTCAATGATGTTGTAGTTTCTTAGCAGTGCTTGTCTTAGTTCTCAGAATGGATTTCTGAAGGTCAAGTCAGAAAACTAAAAGTCACTGAGAAGACAGAGAGCAAGTGTCCATCTGAGGCAGTGTTTGAGGCCATGAAATGGCACATTCTGAGACAGTTTTGTCTTTCAAAAGTCTCCCTTTCTGCTAGGAGAAGCTTATGAAGTATTCCTTTGAAAAAGCACAAGAAAAGTTTCATTTTATTTTTCTTTTCCAGGTTTGACCTAAACCCCAGACTCCAATGTGGATCCATTTTCCTTTAGGTCTTTAACTTGCTATGAAGTAAGACTAATAAAAAAAAATCAAATTTCTGCTTGATTTGTCAAAAAAAAATCCTAGGGCAATGGATCTCTTGAAAATCTCTATTTTGTTTAGGTGCAGGGGACAGAAGATAGAATTAGACTCAGATAAAATTTTATCTTCATTACTCCAACAGCTACTTTAGCATTAAAACTGTCATTTTTGTTTCTCCACTTTAAAAATAGTGATAGGTATCGTATAAACAACTTAAATCTAAAATGCATCCCATGGGCTCATATTTAGAATGTTTGATCCCCAGTTGGTGGAACAATGTTGAGAAGTTCTTGGAACCTAAAGATGTAGGATCTAACTAGACAGAGTATTCAAGGTACAGTCTTGGAGATTTGCTTTTCCTGGCTACTTTCTACAGTCTTTGCTTCCTGGACCACAATAATGTGGCCTGGCCCATTCTACTATGCCTTCCCTACCACACTGCATAACCCTTTTGAAAGCATGAACCCAAATAAAAGAAAGCCACAACAGTTATGATGCAGACCTCTCATAAAAATCAGTGTGTTAGATAATATCTATATTTGAATCCACCTTGTAAAAGCCACCAGATAAAATAGGTGCCAGAAATCATATCCAACCTCTCTACGAGAGCAGTACACATTCTTAGCTAGTAGGCAACCTCTTCAGCTAATACATTTATTGTTTCCTTATTAATTTCCATGAGTATCATACTTCTGTGAACTCTTTTGAGTATGGGGGAAAGTAGACCATATTTATATAATAAAATAAGTTTCATATTTAACAAAGAGTACTTTCAAATAATTATATCTATTTTAATCTTTCAGTTAAGAAGAAGGAAATTGATTCTTTAGAAGTTAAATATCTCACTGATCAGAACATCAAGAACTGAAGTTTATACTTGAGAACATTTCACATATTTAGTATGACGTTATGCTAAACCAAGAGTTCAGTTACTGAAAGCACATGACTTTACTCTGCTCTGGTGAGAGATGAAGCTGTAGATGTTCAGACAGTCCTTCCCTGATCACTTTTCCCTCCACAGTTCTAGTAGGTTTCCAAGATTCACAGCCCTTGGTGGTAAAATAAAAGCCCAAGTAAAATATACTGGTATAGGCCTGCAATACTGAACTTATAAAAGTTGAGTTAAAAACATCAGGTGTTCAAGACCAGCCTGTACTACAGAATAAAATCCTGTCTCCATGCTGTTTATATTTTTTCTGTTCTGATATAATGCTAACAATTAAAAATGTTTTTATCGAAATTTCACTTCTAAATAAACCTGAAATGTTGGTCTTCTATAGTTATTTACCAAATTGTAAACTTGATAAGTGCAGAGAGTCATAACATTGTTAGATTAAATGAGTGAGACATCCACAAATCAATTTAAAAAAAAAAATACATGGCCTTATGAAGCTACTCTGAGTGCCTTTTCCCTTGTTCACTGCTTCCATGTTTCCTTGTCTGTGTTTCAGAGAATAGTTGCTCTTTTGTACTGGTGACACACAATCCAGAGGTCCCAGGGCTTTCTGTGTAGAGATTTTTACCTAATGTTGTATATTCTACCTTCTGGTGAATGCCACATACCTTGGATTCATCAAGCCGGCCCACCACAAGCCCATACCACTCACAGGCCTCCCATACTAAAGACCTACCACATACCTAAGCAATATTAGCACAGGCCTACCACAGTGCCAGCTCACAACACCACAGGAGCACCCTCCTTCCTTCCCTTCCTGCTTCCTTCCCTATCTTTCATTCCCTCCATTACATATTTTATGTTTCATTTTTTAAAATTCTTTCTTTAATCTCTGCAAATTGTTACAAGGTTCACAGCTGGAGTTTCCCATCTTTCTCTTCTTACCAACTAGTCTCTTACTTGACTGACCCATATCTACTCTTGGATTGCCACCTGGGTGAAGACAAACTATGGAACACTGAACTCTTTATCCTTCTCTTTCTGCCCTCCATCCTCTGTTGTTACATGTCTAAAGAATGGCTTTTGGTAATAAGCCCAATGTGGAGGAGCAGTAGAACAACAGCCCCCTTCCTCCCTCACCATTCCTCATTCAGTACATTCACAGTAAACCTCCACCTCAGTATTATCTGAATCTCTTCGGTCCCTCTCCCATCCATCATTCTCTCAGTATTAGGGACTATTTCCTGAGGTAGCTGGAGTGTCCAATCCAGGCTGCCTATATTTTCGTTCGGCTCTTCCAGTGCATTTCTTAACATTACAAATACCTATCTCCCTTCAACCCTGAGATCCTGAAAGAGTTACTCCTTGCTCACTAGATGAAAGAAATGTACAAAATAAACGATAGGATCTTCAACATCAGATATAATCTGCAACCACCAAAAGAGTTTCAGTTTAACTGGCAGCCATACAGCACTCTTCAGTTCTTTGCCTTGGAGAAGACAGGAAGGGGCTACAAATCTTATCTAACTGTGAACCATAACAGCAAAGAATCACATATTTTGAAAAAAATAAATAGCTCTGTAAGTATGAATTTAGGTTTAGCACAAACTAACAGCCTCTATTGTCAGAACATACTGAATTATTCTTCTGGATGCCTTCACTAGGGCTGCACAATCTTGTCTTTGTGTAATTTTTAAAATTTACTCTCTGCTTTATCTTGAAGCCAATCTTTTTTCTTTCCTGGACCAACATCGTCCTTTCAGACATAACTTTTTTTAAAAAAATATTTTTTATTATTACGTATTTTCCTCAATTACATTTAGAATGCTATCCCAAAAGTCCCCCATACCCTCCCCCCCACTTCCTTACCCACCCATTGCCATTCTTTGGCCCTGGCATTCCCCTGTATTGGGGCATATAAAGTTTGCATGTCCAATGGGCCTCTCTTTCCAGTGATGGCCGACTAGGCCATCTTTTGATACATATGCAGCTAGAGTCAAGAGCTCCGGGGTACTGGTTAGTTCATAATGTTGTTGCACCTACAGGGTTGCAGATCTCTTTAGCTCCTTGGATATCCTTCTTTTTGTTTTGAGGAATAATTGCTAGATGCTTCAATTACTTCTCCCCATTTTTGTGAGTTTTCCCCTGACTCTGGAGATCCACAATCAGCTTCCTTTGCCTGGACTTCTATAGAATTTATACTTGACTCTGCATCCTTTAGACACTCAATTGCTTTTCCAATTCTTAGTTGGTTTTACTCATTTGGCCAGCAGTGTCTTGTGTGTTATGTACATACAATGTTTAAATGTACATGCAGTTGTTTGACTGAATAAATTTTTGTGTAAGCCAAGGAAAACTGCTACCAACAGGGAAAGAAGCGGCTTAGTGATTAATTTTCACCAACATCAGTAAAGATGATAGCATAAGGCCTTAGTTTTAAAACTAGAGATGGAATAAAAAACATTGAGAAGAACAATGAAACCATTTATCAGTTAATTAAATTCTGAAATTCATCATTTTTATATTCATGCAACGTCTCTGCTTCTATTCTAAGTTCAAGTGTATGAATGTCAATGCTGAATTCCAATTGAGCCTTTGTGAATGAGTAACTAGCTCAAGGTTGGAAGGAGATTAAATGTGCTGCTTATGAGAGTCACAGTTAGTATACTGGAAATTGTAGGTATGACTAAAGGTCACTTGAGCATCCCAGAATTTGCATGATTTCAGCTTCTGGGAATATGATCCCACATCATAAAGCCGCTCAAATAACTGCTTGTTTAGAAAAGTAAGAACTATGTAACTGTAAGAAGTGAAACTCCTTCTAGAACTTTCACCTAAAGCACAAAAGAATGTCACAAAAGTGTCAGGCACCAAGAATTTTTATAATACTGACAGTAAAGTCTATTTTAAGTGACAGGAGCTTTTACATGATATCTAAAAAAATATGTTTTCATTTATGTTCATTATTATTCACAAATAGGCATTTGTACTCATTTAAATAAGCTAGGATTGATTAACTGGCTTTTGATAAAATTGAGTGGTCTCTGTCCAGGAGGCATTTTAGAACTAGTACCTACACACTCACTTACATTAAGCATACAAGTGAATGTTTGTATGTGTAAACTATGGTCTCAATATCCACACAATATTTTTGGTATTTTAAGAAGCCTATATACATAAAGTATAGAGTTATGATTAATATCATCAATCTCCCCAAAAGCTCATGTGTTGAAATCTTTTGTCCACAGTTCATGGTGTCGTTGGGTCATGGTGGGGACTAGTTAGAGAAAATAGGTTATTGGCAGTAAATCCATAGGTTATTGGCAGTAAATCCTTGACAAATATATTATGTTCTCTGCCTTCCTCTTTGAGCTTCTTCCTTTGAGCATCTATGAGATGAACAGCTTTGCTATCCCAGGTGGTCTCTCTGAGATGTTGTTCCTTGCCACAGATCCAAAGTGACTGTGTCAGGCAATCATATGTTGAAATCTCTAAAAATGTCAGAGAGTAGATCTGTATTTTTTATAAGTTTATTACCGCAGGTATTTTGTCACAGCAACAGAAATCTAATGTCCTAATTAAATTTCAATTGCTCTAAAGGAACATCATGACAATGTTTGTTTGTTTAAAGGCATTCAGTTGATGGCTTGCTTACAGATTCAGAGGGTGAATCCATGATCATCATGGCTGGGAGCATAGTAACAAGAAGGTAAGCATGGCACTGAGAGAAATAGCTAATAGCTTGCATCGTATCTAAGAGTTGGAGGGAGGGAAAGAGAAAGAGAGAGACAGAGAGAGAGAGAGAGAGAGAGAGAGAGACAGAGACAGAGACAGAGACAGAGACACAGAGACAGAGACAGAGAGACACAGAGAGACTGTTTCTGCTGGCACTGCGGGTCCTGGCATGGGCTGTTGAAATATCAATCCCCATTCTAAGAGACAAACTTCTTCCAAAAAGACCACACCTCCAAATTCCTCCCCAAACATTTCCTCCAACTAGGAATCAGACATTCAAACATATGAACCAATGGGGGTCATTACCATTCAAACCACCATATTCCACTTGCTTTTATAGGTGTATAGGTATATCATAAGAAAAATCCATTTAATTCAACTTCAGAAGTCCCCGTAGTCTTTCATAAACTCAAAACTGTTTAAAAAACCCCAAACTCAAAGCCTCACCTAAGACCAAAGGCAATCTCTTAACTATAAACTCTTGTAGAAGCAAAATGAAAATTACATTCTTCCAGCATACTGTGGCAGAGGCTGTGTGTTACCATTCCAAAAAGGAGGAAAGGAGCAAAGTGAGGAAATATTGAATCACATCTAATATACTTTGCTTGTCCCCTCGAGGAATATGATTTCTTTCAAACTTTCCTGAGTCTAGTTTTAAGCATGGGGGTAACTCCAATTCTATTTCTCTAAGAGAAACATGTTTAAAAATGTACAACATGTAAAGTTTTATTATTTCTTTTTATTAATTTTACAAGAATTTACACAGTAATTCAAAATGGGACATTATTAGCCACTTAAAAAAACAAGGACTTTGGATGCTCTGCCTCTACGCTCTGATTCTTATCCTGTGAGCTGAAGCAATACAAGATAGTAAAAATGTTTTCTGAGTGCAAATTTTATCCTGTGGAATTTGATGCCATACAACATTGGATTTATATGTAGAGTAAGGGAAGCCTATTCTTTTGCAGCCCAGAGATGGGTTGAGAAACATCTTAGATTCTCATCTTCATCTATGTTTGTCTAAGTGTCACACAAACATGGCTGCTTTTAACCTTTGTGACCTAGAAGTAGCCCTGTACTTGACCTTCATTTATTTGAAGTGCAAACATGTGGTGGTAACAGTCCTATGTCTTTCTGACACATTGAACTATGATGTAAGGACTTAAGGAATTCTATAGCACCACATACACTTACATCAGTGTAATAAATTTATACAGATGGCTACAAACCTTTATATTTAGCTACTCTAATTTTTCATATACATTTCTATTAGGAGATGGTAGCTTTTCATAGGAACACTGAAAAATGTAGGTTTATTTCTTTCTAGCTCCAGGGGAATCAAATATCTCTGGTCTCTCTAGGCACCTTCACTAATTACAAATACCCTCACTTAAAAACATGTACATATACAAGCAATTTAAAGCAAAAATAATCTTGAAAAATGAAAGTAAAGAAATATAAGGTAATATATAAGAAAACCTATATGGTTTCTTTTGTATTCCACCATATGTTTTAACTTTTATCGGTTCAGAGGTAAAAGGAAGCTACATGTTTCTGTACCTCATAAGTTCAAGTACACCATACTGCACTGTCTGCATAAGGAGACAGACCAGTGGAGCATCTAAACTGCTAATCAGTGGCAAACCGTCCTTGTTCTAACAACACTTCGTTACCCATTTAAGATAACCATGATAAAAGAGGAGCAAACCACCTCTGTTGAGTGCTAAGATTGTCATAATGTTTGTTCTTGTTTTAAAAATGTCTTAATTATTGTTATATTCCCTTTAGAAAGACAGAGTCATGATAATTTCCTATCTACAGACTTTAAATTATTTGACACTGACCATTAAATGGAAATGAAAAGATTCATTTCAAGTTACAAGCTTCCTGGCTCTTTTGTTCTGCCAAATAAGAACAGACAATGCAACATAGCCCTTCATTTTTTTCTGGAAGGACAAGGCACAGATATACCAGATAACTCAGATCGCTTCAATACATGCATAATACCATTCTAACCTTTGGGAATCATAGATCTTAACATTGACTCAACAAATTTGTATGATAGTTTTGGGTACAAATAAAACTATCATTTAATAAAAATTCAACTACATAAAAAATGTTACTAGGAAACTTTAAGACAATTGCCTTAAGCAAGGTGATGATTTAATGCCTTTTACTTCTTATACATCAATACTGAGCCTTCCTCATCACAGAGAGATTTTAAAAATAAAACTTAAACTAGAACCTGTACTCAACCATTAAGTTACCAGAAAATCACCTAGTATACTGGATTTCTATCATCAAAGCTATATTTATGACAGGGTATCTATTTTTATTAGGTATTTTCTTTATTTACAATTCAAATGTTATAGCCTTTCCTGGTTTTCCCTCTGAAAACCCCCTATTCCATTCCCCCTCCACCTGCTCACCAACCCACCCACTCCCTCTTCCCTGTTCTAGCATTCCCCTTCACTGGGGCATCAAGCCTTCCTAGAACCAACAGAATATCTATTTTTAAAAAGAATGGAAAAGAAGGAGAATGAATAGCTGTAATCTATATGCATTTTGTGAATCTTAATTCAGGGTAAAGAGCCTTTTCAGACAGCAGACTTTAAAGAACCACTTTTGAGCGGCAAAGAAATTTCTAACAATCACAGGGGTCATACCAGAAGTCTTAAGATTCAAAGATATGAAACGACAGAGAAGTGGTCTAACTGACCTATGCCTTTGATCCCAAATAGGAGATTATGCATTGTGTGAGGTCTTGACCCCCAACTCCCTAATAGAAAAAGGATTTAAACATAATAAATAAGACAACAGTCAAGGTTAAATGGAAACAAGAAAATGAAGAATGTTCCTAAAAATTAAGCTTCATTTGATGAATTCCATAAGTTATATAAAATAGGAAAAGTTCATTTTCTTAATTATTCATTGTAAATCCTGGTGACTTCTCCTGTGATTACTCTGGTTGCTCAAATTTCTGAATTACTCTCTGAATAAAGGAGAAAAGGCACAATAATGATGAGTTACTTGAAAAATAGTGTTTGAATACTGGAGCTGCGTGTTTCAAGTTGTTAAGATGATTGTCACTGAAATTCTTTTTGATTTTTCTCCTAGTTTCATACAAAAATACAATGATAAAATAAATTACACTATTTAAAATTTTCCTGTCTAATCTTAAATATCTTACACATTACAGTTAAATGATTTTTTCCTTCATGAATGACATAAATTTTTATTATGTGTTATGAGGTTTTAAAGTATAAAACACATAGTTTTATATGCACAACAGTTTAAATGTACAGGGATTCTCACAAGCTAATGATTTGAGCCCTTTAACATGAAAGCAAATATAACAGTCTAAATCATGCAGACATCAAAACTATGTAAATATCATTTTACCTGATGTTGCTATTATGGCTGAAGAAATATGTATTTCTTTTATTTCTAAATTCTTTGACCTACTCTCATAGTTTATATGGTATTAACAACAAGAAAGTTCAGAAGCACAAGATATTGTCTTTAATTTGCCCAGTGACTTCTTGTGAGATGTATATGTCCTCAACTTAACCAAAGCTAGAGTTATCTGGAATGAGTAAGCTTGTTTGAAAAAAAAGCCTCCATTAGATTGTCTGTAGGAGAGAGGTAAGTGTTTTCTTGATTAATGATTCGTGTTGGAGTGTCCAGGTCACAGTGAAGAGTCTTGTACACAAAAGTAGGCTGAGCAAGATTTAAATAGCTATCCGGCAAGCAGCATTCTGTTTTCTGATTCAGTTCCTGCCTCCACATTCCTCACCTTGAGTTTATGCTGTGACTTATCTCAATGGATACAGTGTGACCCAAGATATAAAATAAAATATATCCTTTCTTCCCCATGTAGCTATTTATCATGACATTTTATCACAGCAATGGAAACATGAAATTAGAAATTAGTACCAGGAATAAGGTATTAATGTATTATTTAGAGAAATATTGTACAAGGAGTTTAGAATTTTGAACTAGAAAAAACATTGGGGTGTCTGGAGATTAATGTAGGAAGTGGGAAGATAATGGTCAAAAACAGCATAAATGATAGAGGTCTAGATGGCACATACTTCCTCAGGGTAAGGACATAGATTTTGTGGCCCAGAGAAGGTCAAGGGTGTCCCTCATGATGGTAGCCAAATTTGGCAATGTACAAGAGTTTGCAAGGTGGTATTAGTTTTGAAGGCATGTGTAGCTTCCCTCAGCTCTGAAGTAGGCTGATATGGAGACTTCTGATCTAGATGGCTCTTTTGTTCTGCCACCTGCCACTGCTCTCTCCAAGACACTGCTACCTGCTGAGAAGCACCTGATAGATTCCGGAGGAACATCCTATTCTGCACCTATAGGCTGTCACCTACAAGCTGGCTCCAGACACCAAAAATGGACTGAAGGAGATGGGCTTTCCCCCCTTTTATAAGCACACTCTCTTAGTAAACTGAGGGCCTTGAACAGAATCATGTCTTGGCTCCATTAACCTCTCACCTCTAAGTCTCTTTCAGCCCCAGCCTGCCTCCCTGGTGTACCCAGTCCTTGTAAGCTGCAGGCCAGCATACAACAGGCATGAAAGGAATAAGGGAGATCAACTGAGACTTGGCATTCTGAGAGGCTAGGAGAGGCCATTGGTGAAGATGAAACAGTAGTTTATTGGTGGACCCACAATTGTAAGAGTCACAAGTAAACGTAAGCCATGGCATAATATAGTAGAGCCGGGGTCCCTTAAGAAAGCTAAGGAGAGATGATTGGTAAAACTGAAGTCCAGTTTCAGTGGCAAGCTCATTATACTGGACGTACTTGTAACATAGAACAGCATTAAGGAGAGAGCAGTTATGAAATGGAGGCAGCTATGCCTATGAGACAAGCTCCATGTGCTATGGAGTCAGAGAAGTAGAGATTCTTAGGCCCCTTGTAGCTCAGAAGCTCAGGAGTCCCAAACACATATCTCTAAGCTTTACTCTATTGAACTTGGATTTTGTTTTGCTTTGAATGTGACCATGGCTTGATTCTTGTGTCTTAAAATAAAAAAGGTATTTAACTTGTATTCTGGATTTTACAGGAACTCATAGTTGAGATATTTGGGATATTTTATAAAGACTATGGATTTTTTGAAAGATTTTTGTATATTTTATATTTTGAAGTTTTGAAGATACTTTGAGCATATCAAAGAAACTGAAATTTTAGAGTGATTTATTTTTTTAAGACTGTGGTACTTAGAAAGTTAGAATACTTTATAAAAGAATTTGGACATAAACAAGAAAGGAAGGGTTGTGTTTTCATTGATGTGTCAAGAAGTCAATTGTCTTCATTGTTTCCTTGTCAATTTGACCCAAGATATAAGGATCTGTCAAGAGAAACTGACTCCATTAGCTGTTTATAGGCAAGGTCTCTGGGTAATTCTCTTGATCAATGATTGGTTTGGCAGGGCCAGGTATAATGTGGGTGTTGGACAGGAAGTCCTGGGTTATATGAGAAAGGAGGCTAAGCAAACCACAATGAGCAATTAAGGAAGCAGCATTCCTCCATATCACCTTCTTTATTTCCATTCTCTAGGTTGCTGCCTCGAGATCCTGCCCTGATGTCTCTTGGTGATGGAATGTAACCACAAACTTACAGGATGAAGTTAAACCTTTCTTAACCAAGCTGGTTTTGGTCATTATTTTTTATCACATCAGTAAAATCTCTAATCAAGATTGCACTTATATTTTAATTGCATTTATCCATTACTAACTCAAAGAAAGAAATTTACCCTCCGAATTTAGACCCTTATTAGTGAATGTAATTTTGAGGTGATGTTACTTCACATTCTGTTTCCTTTCCGTACCTCCAGGCATACAGTGCTCTCTTACTGAAGCATGCCAACCAGAATGTCCTTTCTCCTCTGTCTTCCTGTCTTATTTATTTATCTTCTAGGCCCAGCACAGATGTCACCATGATGCAAAAGATCTCAAAACCTTCAAGGACAATTTTTCTTCAGGTATATATCTAGAGAACCCTGTACTTATCTCTTAAATTGATTTTTTTTATTTACTCAAGAACAGCACAAAATATGGTAAACAAGATAATATACCAATGGATTTTGTAGCTTAACACTACTCTATATTCATAAACTATTATACCATTGTAATCCATAACACAGCAAAATATCAACACAAGTAGAATACTTTTTTATATTGAAGTAAAAGTATGATATATTTGGTAATTTAAAACAAAAATTCAGGCACACTGCAGCTGGGCAGCCTTATAAAATCAAATCATAGCACTCATAGTTGATTCATAAACTGGATATATTTTTCAATGCTAGCAAGGTTAAATACTCAGTTTCTGACTCTGACCACTATATCCCCTTAGGAAGTACTTAGTTTGATCATGAGTCTATGCATCACTGATTAGAGACATTAATTACACCTGTAAAAGTTCTTGCCACAGGCCATTATATAGTCTTGGGAATGATATCCACAAGAGAGATTAAAGAGAGCAGTCTACAGGGAGAAACGTTTTTAATAACATTGTTGACCATTGCTCCCTCCCAGCAATAATATAAAGAATGGCTTTTACTTTGTTTCAGTATGATTTTTTATTCTTTTATTTAATTTATTTGTAATATATTTTTTACAGTCCATATTTCATTCCTGACCCCTTCCCATCCAACCTCTGACTGCTCCACATCCCACATCTCCCCATCCCACCCCATCTCCATGTGCATACCCCCAACTCCCACCCTACCTGACCTCTAAACTCCCTGGGACCTACAATCTCTTGAGGGTTAGACTCTTCATCTCTAAATAAACATAGACCTGGAAGTCCTCTACTGTATGTGTGTTGGGGGCTGCAAATCAACTGGTGTATGCTGTCTTTTTGGTGGTCCAGCATTTGAAAGATCTCAGGGGTCCAAATTAATTAAGACTACTGGTCCTCCTATAGAATCGCCCTTCTCCTCAACTTCTTTCAGCCTTCTCTAAATCAACAACAGGGGTCAGCTGCTTCTGTCCATTGGTTGGGTGCTAATAGCTGCATCTGATTCTTTCAGCTGCTTGTTGGGTCTTTCAGGGGAGAGTCAAGGTAGATCCCTTTTTTCACAAAAAAATTCCATAGCCTCAATAATAGTGACAGGTCTTGGGATTGCCCCTTGAGCTGGATCCCACTTTGGGCCTGTCACTTCTTTTCCTCAGGCTCCTCTCCACTTCCATCCCTGTAATTCTTTCAGACAGAAACAATTATGGGTCAGAGGTGTGACTGTGGAATGGCAACACCATCCCTCACTTGATGTCCTGTCTTCCTGCTGGAAGTGAGCTCTATAAGTTCCCTCTCCCTACTGTCAACATTTCATCAAAGGTCTCTCCCTATGAGTCCTGGTAGTCTCTCACCTCCCAGGTCTCTGGTGCATTGTGTGTGTGGGGTCCCCCAAACTCCCATTTTCTGAGGTTGCCTGTTTACATTCTTTCTGCTGGCCCTCCAGGCTTCAGTCTTTTTCCCTCATCCAATACCAGATCAGGTTCCACTCTCCCCCACCCCCCACCCCATTGCTCCTCCACCCCTCCTGCCTTCCACTTTCCCTCCCAGGTCCCTTCCTCCCTTCCCACTTGTGGTTGCTTTCTTCTCTCTCCCAAGTGGGACTGAGGCATCCTCACTTTGACACTTCAGCTTGTTGAGCCTTTTGAATTCTGTGGACTCTATCTTGTGTATTCTGTATGGGTTTTTTTTCTTTTTCTTTTTCTTTTTCTTTTTCTTTTTCTTTTTCTTTTTCTTTTTTATTTTATTTTATTTTATTTTATTTTATTTTGGCTAATATCCACTTATTATTAGTGAGTACATACCATCCATGCCCTTTTGAGTATGAGTTACCTCACTCAGGATGATATTTTCTAGTTCCATCCATTTGCTTGCAAAGGTCAGGGTGTCCTCATTATTAATATCTGAGTAGTAGTTCATTGTGTAAATGAACCATATTGTCTGTATCCATTAACTCCCTACAAACAATATGTGCTCCATTGTTTCCTTTACCATAGATTGCAATCCCACCATTGACCCTATTTGGTACATTACTGTCTGGGGTATCAAAAATTTTTACCAGAGAACATTGATACAGCATAGAATTTTTTCCCAAAAGAATATTGACAATGCCGGGGGGGGCATTATTTTAGGCTGCATATGAAAAGAGTACAGACAGAGAAAGAAGGAAGATACAGAGTGCTAAGAAAACATTTAACAAAATTTAGATGAACTGGAAGAAAGACTTCCTTGCTCAAAAATACAGTCTTGTTTTGTTTGTTTGTTTGCACCCAGTCCCCTCCAGAAAACACAGGGTTTTCAAAGTAAGAGAAAACATGTGGGCAAACACCAAAATTCTTCAATCTTTGGGTAAAATGTGGACTCCAGGTAAATTTGAGATTTAGAGATCTTTAGTAGACTCTTTCAGTTCTTTTAAAACTTCAGAAAGAGGTAAGACAGTTCATTGAGACTTCCATATCTAGAAAGGAAAAGGAATTCTTTTTTTTTCTTTTTAATTGGTTATTTTGTTTATTTACATTTCAAATGTTATCCCCCTTCCCAGTTTCCCCTCCTCAACCCCCCTATCCCACGCCCCCCATTCCCCCTGCCTCTATGAGGGTGCTCACCCACCCACCCACTCTCACCTCACAACCCTCACATTCCCCTACACTGGGGCATCAAGTCTCCACAGAACCAAGGGCCTCCCCTCCCACTGATGACAGATAAGGCCATCTTCTGCTATGTAAACAGTTGGAGCCATGGGTCCATCCATGTACACATTTTGGTTAGTGGTTTAGTCCCTGGGAGCTTTGGGGAATCTGGTAGCTTGATATGTTGTTCTTCCTATGGGGTTGCAAACCCCTTCAGCTTCTTCAGTCTTTTCCTTAACTCCTCCATTGCGGCCCTGTGCTCAGTTGGATGAGTGGCTGAGAGCATTCAAGTCTGTACTGGTCAGGCTCTGGCAGAGCCTCTCAGGAGACAGAAGTACCAGGCTCCAGCCAGCAAGAGCTTTTTAGCATCAGCAATAATATCAGGTTTTGGTGTCTGCAGATGGGAAGGATTCCTAGGTGGGGCAGTCTCTGGATGGCCTTTCTTTTAGTCTCTCTTCCACTCTTTTTTTTAAGCATTTTTTTAATTAGATATTTTCTTCATTTACATCAAATGCTATCCCCAAAGCCCCCTATCCCCTCCCCACCCTGCTCCCCAACCCTCTGCTCCGCTCTTTGTCCCTGAATTTCCTTCAGATAAGAACAATTCTGGGTTAATATTTTTGAGATACGTGTGTGGCTCCATTCCTCAACTGGCAGCCAAGCATAACCTCTAGATATGGTCAATGCAGGTTCTCTCTCCCCTTCATTGGGTATTCCAGCTAATGCCAGCCCTGTTGGGACCTGGGAGCCTCTAGCTTTCCTGGGATCTGGCACTTTCTAATGGCTACCCCCAGTTCTTCATCTCCTACTGCTACACATCTCTGTTCAATTTCCTGACCCTCTGTACTTCTCCTTTTTCTCCTCCCACATCAAAGTTCTAAGAATAACAAGAATATGTCTCTTAGACCCTCTCAGCTAGAGGAAATATTTTCCAAGATCTTAAGGATGTGCTTTCATGATTTTCTTTCCCGAACATGAAAAGAACTCATAACATTAAAAACTTCTTTAGTGACCCAGGTAGAAAAGTACTATCTCAGAAAAGAAATGTAGATGTAGATCGATTTAAAGAAACAATTTTTCAATTTAATATGTCAGATTAATATCTGAAATAATTGTACTAACCTTCAACGTAAGGATCAGAGTGTGCAAATAAAAATATACCAAAGTCTTTATTATTACTACTGTTGTTGACTATTACTATTTTTGATATGATAACATAATTACATTATTCCCCCTATTTCTTCTCTCTAAATTATTCCATGTATACTTCTTTGCCATCTTTCAAATTCATGGCTTATTTTTCATTAATTATTGTAATGTGTAAACACACACAGACACATAAACATTTATATTTCTAAATACAACCTTCTCACTTTCTATAGTGTTATTTATATGTTGTCAGGGTTGACCATTTCTATGAATAACTAATTAGCGTGCTTTTCCTTGGTTAAGTAAGACTTTTTCTCCATTTCTATCATTCATTAGTTGCTTGTAGATCTTTCTATTGGGTTGAGCTTTCCTGGACTTGCTCTAGTCCAACCTTAGCATACCTATTGCTATTGTCCTCTTTCAGATCATGTTTAAGCAGTTCTATTAATGAGAATTTCTAGATGTAGTTTCCATTGTTAATAGAAAACACAGTTTCATATCAAACTATCTGATAACTCTGGCTCATACAATCTGTCTACCCCTCTTCTGCAATGTTTCCTAAACCTGAGGTACAAGAGGTTATTTTTGAAAATACAGTCTTTGAGAACAGACTCCACAACTCTTAATTTTGTTTTGTGTGGCTTTCTCTAACCATCTCTATCTGTTGAAAAGAGAAGATTCCTTCATGTGGTGTAAGAACTCTGCTTATCTGTGGGTATAGGATAAATCATTATAATGAAGTCATGGATTATGCTAGTTTAATGAAGTTGTGGTTGTAGGTTGTCTTCAGAGATCCATGACTTCACTAGCACTGAATAATTGACTGTTTCTGATACCAGGATAATTTTCCTCTTAAGTGGATCGAAAGTCCAATTAGAAAGCTGTTGGTTACTTCAAGGTATGTGAGCCAGTATCGCACCCTTAAAATTATCATGCATATCTGAGCAGGACTGCTGGCTGCTTCCTTCCTTTTGGACACTTAAATGGAAGCTTCTGGTACCAGGAAAGGTGGACTTCAGAGAGGAGGCATTAGGGTCAGTTGCAACTCAGGAGTCTCTGTACCCTGTACCTGAAAGGCATGGTAGCCTAGGCTGGCTGTTGTGATTTTTTAAGACTTAGAATGCATTATATCTCTTCTGGCTGTTAAAGTTTCCAAAGAGAAACCAACTGTTAGTCTGATTGGTTTGCCTTTATATGTAACTTGTGTTTTTTCAGTAGATTTTCTTTGCTATGTAAAAAAAAGTGTTATAACTATGGTATGCTATGGATATCTTTTCCTCTGGTCTTATCTGGTGTTCTATGTGCTTCTTCTATCTCTATGAGTGTATCTTTCCTTAGTTTGGGGTTGTTTTCTTCTCTGATGTAGTTGAAAGTCTGATCTATGCCACTGTCTTGGAATTTGTCTCATTCATCTATGCCTATTATTCAAATGTTTGCTGTTTGGTTCTTTTATGCATAGTGTTCCACAATTTCTATATGTTCCTTTCTGGTTTTGAAATTAAATTTTTATATCCCTTGCTTATTTGGTCTAGATCCTCTACTTTATCTTCAAGACCTAGTCAGCTATGTTCTAGAGCCATTGTACTTAGAAGACTTTTCTTTGCGTTTTGTAGTTGAGGTGTTGGATTTTTCAATTTCATCTTCATTTCAGCTTGAGACCTCTTCAATGTTGCTATCACTTTATTTAATTCTGCTCTGAAGTCTTGGTTTGTCTGTATAGTTTCTATCAGCCTATGCTTATGTCTTGGATACCACTGAGGCATTTATTCTCCTTAGATTCTTCCTCTTTAGTTTCATTGAGCATTTTCTTTATGTCCTCTTTATTATTTACTATAATCTATTCGATCACTTATCAGCCTTTTGGCTAAGATCAAGTGTGCTATAATCTATTCGTTCTTTTAAATTCTTTTCCCTATGGCCCATAAAGGTGATTCTTGTTCCATCATGTCTACAGATCTAGTAGGTTTGGAAGAGAAGACATTGACTTGATATTTTGTATTTTTGGTATTTTTGCAATGCTGGATGGGCATGTGGACTTCTTTTGTCAGTTCTAATCTGATAATAGAGCAGATTGAGGCACAATAGAGGATGTGGGGGTGGGTTTAGAAGTTGGAAATTACTTGTATGGAATAAAGTCATGTGAAGAGATAGGGCTGGGCTGCTCTGCATAATTGGCCTCCTGGTCCTAACAGAGTGTGGGTGTAATTTCGCTAGGCAAAACTTTGTATATCATGGGGGATGGGCCTATCTCTTAGATGATAGGTAGAATGAGTCTTGGCAAACACCTTTAGATTGATTTTGGTGCAGATAGGACTTATTACATTAAGCCTAGGCTAAATAATGTTGGTTGAGAAGGGAACATAGATGTGAAAGGTTAGGGAGACTCACTAGGCTATACTCTGGAGAAGGATGTGGGAGACATGGGTGAATGAAGAGGTCATGTGATATATTGCCAATTAAGCAGAGTCCTGATTGAATCTTAGAAAAGGGCTGAAGTACAGGTTGGTATGGCCAGACAAGGTCAGGCACTGGATGTGGGACCCAGGCTACACCTGTTGCATGGAGAAAGATGCATGTAGAGTAAGAGTTAGGGATATTACTGGACTAAACCATCCAGAAAGATATGAGGTGTGGTTGGGTGGAGGAATATATGAAGTGGAAACTCAAGGATTCTTTGGTGAGTCATTTGTGTTGAATAGTGTTTGCTAGGGCAAACATGTGAATGGGTGTTTTCCTTAAGTGGACACTGGTGAAAGACTAAAGCAGAATCATGGAAGAAGGTTTCACTGAAGCAGACACAGGAGAGAGGATGTTTGGTTAAAGCAAGAAACAAGATAAGACACGTCATGAAGGATTATTTGCTAATAACATGCATATATTGGTCTGCCTTGCATTTAATATTCGGGACTCCATGTACTCCGGCTGAGTGGATGCATGTGCTGAGGCAAGACTCATGTTAAGGCAAGACCTATGCTGAAGCAAGGCACATAGAGGGCACAAGATGTTTGTAGGCTATAAATAGCATTCGATGCAGTGATGGAGACAGCTTGACTTCTACTACCACTACCTGTGCAATGATTGTGGGTCTCAAGTCTTCACTTATCTTTGCTTCCCTGAGAGATATGCAGCCAAGAACTTCAACTGGTATTCCTGTTGGCCCCTTCTGTTGACTGCAGCAAAGGCTGAGGCCTGACTTTCTCTGCTATGTCATTTCACCACTGTTGCTAACCTGACTCTATTGAACTAGACTGCTGGTGTATCCATAAAGTGTTTGCCAGAAGATCAAGCTGCTGCTGCTAACCTGTGAATTGAAGTTCCAATTTCCAGACAACACATATGGAAGTTGCTCCAAAGAACCTTTCTAAACAGGTCCATTTCCCTCTGTGTCCTTTATTTTCCACTACTCTGGTGGGTGGTGGGTGGTGGGAGGTTAAAGCATTTAAGAACCATCATTAAGCCAGGCAGTGGTGGCACATGCCTTTAATCTCAGCACTTGGGAGGCAGAGGCAGGGGGATTTCTGAGTTTAAGGCCAGCCTGATCTATAGTGTGTTCCAGGACAGCCATGGCTATACAGAGAAACTCTCTCCTGAAAAACCGGGAAAAAAAAAGAACCACCATTAAAAATAAATTTTGATTAGCTCATATTGTTGAGTACCCCCCAGAGCTGTGTCTCTAGTTGCATATGTAGCAGAGGATGGCCTAGTCGGCCATCAGTGGGAGGAGAGGCCCTTGGTCTTTCGAAGAACATATGTCCCAGTACAAGGGAATGGCAGGGCTAGGAAGCAGAAGTGGGTGGGTTGAGGAGCAGGGCAAGGGGAGGGTATAGGAGGCTTTGGGGATAGCATTTGAAATGTAAATGACGAAAATATCTAATAAAAAGGAAAATAAATTAAATAAAATAAAGACCAAAACATAAAAAATAACATTTGAAAAAGTTTAAGTTACCTGTGTATATAAATAATATATATGAAAATTTACTTCAATATTTTGTGTGTTTATGTCTGTCTGTCTGTCTGTCTGTGTGAGTTATGCACAAATGACTGCAGATGCCCACAGATATGGGCACTACAGTTTGTTTGAAACACATGACTTGGGTGCCGGGTATCAAACATGGGTCTTCAGCAGGAACTGTGACTGCTCTTTACTGCTGAGCCATCTCTAAAACCCCAATTTCAAATATGTTAGTTGCATTTCTATAAGTAGGTCCTAGGTTGTGAATATGAGGCATTTACCATGGAAGAAAAAGTGTGGCTCCACCAAGTTAGGGGAAGGACTGAAGGGGTTGAAAGGGTTTGCAACCCTAGAGGAAGAACAGCAATATTAACCAACCAGACCCCCGCTACCCCAGCAATCCCAGGGATTAAACCACCAACCTAAGAATACACATGGAGGGACTCATGGCTCCAGCTGCATAGGTAGCAGAGGATGGCCTTATCTGGTATCAATCGGAGGGGAGACCCTTTGTCCTGTGAAGACTTGATACCCCAGCTTAGGTGAATGCTAGGGTGGTAAGGCAGGCGGTGGGTGGGTGTGGGAGCCCCCTCATAGAAGCACAGCAGAGAGGGAGGGGAAACTGGGAAGGGGGATAACATTTGAAATGTAAATAAATAAAATAACTAATAAAAAAAAGAATGTGAAGTAAATGCCAAGGAGCAAACCTGGCCCTCCATGAGCACATGTCTCTGAAACCAGAGCACAGAAGTCCCTGAGCCCAACTGGCATCAAGCAGGGACTACTGTTTTCCTTCCTTTTATCACTTTGAATGATCTGGTTCATGGCATTAATCACATCCCACCATTCAGTACTGAAGATGTGGGAGGCAGGCAAACTGTCTTTTTTTTTTCTGATCTTCTGATAAAGTAGTATCTTAATTAATAAATCTAATTTACACATGGACTGATGTGGGGATAAAAATCTATATTTTAAATCTATTTTGATAAAGTAATGATTCAAAGCACTGAGAGTCTTAAAAGGAGCTGGGTATATTTTGTATTGGGATGGAAAGGCACAACTGTGGTCTTTCTATTAGAGCAATATGCCAGTGAGTCCCCAGAGGTACCAATAACAAAGAATGACACTTCTTAACACTCACAATTTTGTTGGACACTTGCCACACTGAATTTTAGCTGATGCCTGGCAAATACAGAAGTGGCTGCTCACAGTCATCCATTAGAGCACAGGGTCCCCAATGAAGGAGCTAGAGAAAGTAACCAAGGAGCTGAAGAGGATTGCAGCCCTATATGAGGAACAGCAATATGAACTAACCAGTAACCCCAGAGCTCCCTGGGACTAAACCACCAATCAAAGAAAACACATGGTGAAACTTGTGTCTCTAGCTGCATATGTAGCAGAGGATGGCCTAGTCAGTCATTAGCGGGAGGAGAAGCCCTTGGTCTTGTGAAGGTTCTATGCCCCAGTATAGGGGAATGCCAGGGCCAGGAAGCAGAAGTGGGTGGGTTGGGGATCAGGGTGAGTGGGGAGGTAATAGGGGATTTTCAGGGAGGAAACTAGGAAAGGGGATGACATTTGAAATGTAAATAAAGACAGTATCTAATAAAACAAAAAAATACAAATAAAATGCAGCAGAAATTAAGCTCTATAATTTCTAAGGCTACGTATGGAAAACATTGCAGCCTCTTCCTGCACCTTTTGGAATGTTTACTGTTAGCATACTTCATTTAAGCATCCAGAGCCCTGCTGTGAGAAAATGAAGTATAAACTGCATAGAAATGTCAAGTGCAGGTGTGCTGGTAAACAGTCCCAGCTGACTTCCCAGGGAGCAGAGAGCATCATCCACTAGCCACATGAATCAACCATCAGTCAAAATCAATGGATGTACTTCCAATATGAATGGAAGATCAGATGAAATACACAAAGCAAGAAGCCACTGTACACATAGAATTATGCTAGGATCTGGTTAACAAATTTTTGTTTTAACCCTATATACAACATACTATTTTCTTCTCATGGATACAAAACAAGTATATTAGTCCTTGAAAGCCGAATGCTGTTTTGTTTTTTAAATCAAATACTCCTCTTTTAAAGATTCATTTGTTTTTTATTTATGTGTGTATATTACCTCTGCTTGGATGTACATGTACCACAGATATGCCTGGTATTCAAGAATACTAGATTACCCAGAACTGTAGTTACAATCCACTGTGAGCTATTTGGGTGTTGGAAAAAAAAAACATTTCTGTATAAGAACCAACATGCCCTCTTACTGCATAAGCCATCTCTCTAGATTAAGACTGGAGAGATTGCTCAGTGGTTAAGAGAATATATTGCTTTTATATAGTACTTGAGTTCATTTCTCGGTGCTTATGCCAGTTGACTCACAACATACCTCTGGCCTCCAAACACATGTGCCCCAATCTACATATACTGTCACACACAGACACACTCACATACTCCTTATTAAAAATAATAAAAATAATTCTTTCCCCCACATAATTGCTAGCTTGCATATAAAACAGGACACAGAGTGGGCTTGGCCCATAGGCTATAACATCTTAATCTGCTAGATATACATGGGAAAATGAACATGAAATGCTGTACAAAGAGGTGGCACACTCTCCATAGCTAGCTCCTGAGAGTAGATACAAGTCTTCAGTAGCTCTGCAGTCCCACCCTCTGTAGCAGAGTGCCTGTGCTGTAAATACGTTGCCCTCAATATCCTTTAAACATGGTCCAGTCATGTTTCAAAAATCTCTTTAAATATTTTACAGAGGGTTTCTAGAATAGTTTTTATTCATGGAAGATATATTTCTTTATGAAATCTATCTAGAATATTCTCAGAAATGAATTGAAAAAAAAAACATTCTACCACTGGCTAGCATATAAAATGTGGCATACCTACACAATGTAATATTATACTTCAATGAAACAATGAACTTAACCACATGAGTATTCTACAATGGATGTTGCAATGGCTGTATAACTTTATAACTTTACTAAGATTATTATATTGGTAATTACAATCTATGGAAGAGGTAATAAAATAACTTCAGTTGTTCCTACACATGTATTAAAATTCAGTATTTTGACTGTAGTAGTATGGCAGAAAAACTATACATCAATTTGAGATATTAAAATATTTTATTACAGTGATGTGTCCCATAAAATATTATTCAAAATAAATTTAGTCTTCTTTATAGAAATTCCTCATACTTCCTTTCAGCTCATGTATCTTACACACTAGAAAAAATATCACCAAAAATGTTGTGAAATAAGAAATTCTTTCTGTCTCCTATAAAAATATTCTCCAGATACTGAGTTTACAAAAGGGCAGAAGTTGTTGATGTCAATATGAAATTACTCTCTAAATACAATTTTCATGAATTCTATAACCAGTAATTCTCAGCTATATTTTAAAGTGATAGCAAGGAATAAATTTCTACTGAACATTAAGAAGTAGGACACCCCCCCCTTTTTTTCACTTGAGTAAAAACCTTAACAATCCCTGAAAGTTGTAAATAGCTTTTGAAATTAGCACTTACTATTAATTTTTCTAAGGTCCATGACTTTACTAGTTCTAGGTCCATTGGCTGGGTTTCTAGGATCAACCATGATACTATCACTGCACAGTGGGCCTTGAAAGACACATTACGAATGGTACAAGTGAAGAGGGCTAGGAATGTTAGGTGTTTTACTATTTTTTTTTAAGATTTATTTATTTATTTATTTATTTATTTATTTATTTATTTATTTAATGTATGTGAGTACACTGCAGCTGTCTTCAGACATACCCAGAAGAGGTGGTCGTGAGCCACCATGTGGTTGCTGGGGATTGAACTCAGGACCTCTGGAAGAGCAGTCAGTGCTCTTAACCGCTGAGCCATCTCTCCAGCCCCGGTGTTTTACTATTTTTAAGAGGTCAATTGCATGCCTTAGGAAAAGAGCGTAACACAAAATAAGAAAATAATGAAAGTAGAGGCATGTTTCTCTTTAGGGCATAGAAATCATAACAGACTTGTTTAAGGGGCTTAAATAGAGTGAGAACTTACAAAGAATGATTGTGTATGGGTTATAAATTAATATGCAGGTATTGATTAAAGTTATTCAGAACTTGGGTTATTTTTCAAAAATATACTGTTTCTGGTCTTGAAATGAAAAATTAATGGAAGTATTAATGAGCTCTGGAATCAAACTCTTTGACTTGTGGTATAGTCAAAACATCAGAAATAGTGATTAACCAACAGTATGTATCTAATTAATTATATTTAACAATGAGCCTTAATTGCACTTTTCAGAATATATGAAATATAATTAAGTGGAAAATACCATGTATCAAAGGACTAGCACTTAAAAATCATATTGATATACATTATGTGTGTGTGTGTATGTGTGAGAGAGAGAGACAGAGAGAGACAGAGACAGAGAGAGACAGAGACAGAGACAGAGAGAAAGACAGAGAGACAGCGAGAGAGAAACAGAGACAGAGACAGAGACAGAGACAGAGAGAGAGACAGAGAAAATACTACAAATATATTGTTTTCAAACAAGTCTCAATGTGTATCCCAGAACAACTTAGAAATTTTGATTGTCCTGCATCACACTCCTCCAGGGATTACACTTGTGTACCACATTGCCATACCAAAATCACAGGTGTGCAGTAGGACAGTATTGCTTTTATCTGTACTTACCAATGAGTGATTGCTTCAGGAATGTCATTTTTGCAGCTTGCTTGAACCCCATATTTTGGGTGACAACTGTAGGAGTTATACCTTAAGAGTAATGAACAACCTTGATGAAACCAATACGATCAGACACCTACATATCAGCATTCCTTCAATAACAGACTGTAATTAGACAGTGGTGCAATTACAATAAAGATGAATCATGTCTGTCCCCAGTGAGTCTATAACTGTCACAGTGCTGAAAAAACACTACTCAATCATTTGTGCTTCTGACAAAATCAAACCTACTACACTGCCAATCAGTAGAAGCAAAGTGCATACAATTATTGACAATAAATCATAGGTGATAATGATAATAAATGACTATGCTCATGGCTTATATTTCTACTTTGTACATTTTATTGTTCTTTTAGAAGGACAACACTTATAAAACAAAAAACAAATACTAGTGGAAAACTGTGTCATTTCATGTGGGCCGTTTATACCAAGTCTCTTGACTACATCAAAAGACATGAAGTGGCTAATGTCCTTGTGTGTATGAGTACACACTGATGTTTGTATAGTGATAAAACTGGCTAATAATGTATTTCTCAAAATATGGCAATGTTGCTAAAAATGTGTGATTGAATCTCAAACTTGTTAGGACTTGTTTATTAACATAGATAATTCATCAGTCTCAGAAATATTTGGTTATTTTTAGATTTTGGTAGGATTGCAAGAACAATTCTAAAAACTAAAAATGCAAATAAATTATTTATTATGAATAATATCCATTAATTTCCTATTCTAAAACAAATGAAGCAATAAGGATTCTGTTAGTTTACTAATCTTAGTGTTCCATCTTCTCGCCAAACCTTTAAAAAATTATCTGAAGAGACCCAGGTTAATATGGCAACATGATGAATTCTATGCTTCCATTTCAATATTGTTAATGAAGTATATATGAGAGACAGAAAAGTAAATAAAATTGAATAAATATATCCTTAAGATTTAGAATGCAGAAAATATATTAAAAATTTATGAATAATTATCCTTAACATAAAACTAAATATGTGTGATCTTTGATACAAGGTCAAGATTATCATCCAAAGATATAGGAAACCTTTCTTAATTGTCACTGCACTTTCTAATTTTGCAAAATGTAAGTTCCAGCAGGGAATATACAGATTGAAAGATGTAAATAAAGAATCAAGGCAAAAGATAATATGGAAAGTCAGTTTTAATGAATTATGGGAATTTTGATTCTATGGAATTAAAATAACACAACACAAGTAAGCACATATGATATAGAAAAGCAGATTTAAAGCTCTGGCAATAAGTGTAAAAATGCACATACTTATATACTCTCTAAATGCAGATAGAACTAGGAAAATGCAACATTTAGCATTTGACAAGTTCATGTGATGAGGTAAGAATCATATATTATGTGATTAATTTAAAGGTTAGATTTTGACAGCGCAAGCTCAGATTGTGTAATTTAGTTCTTAACCATTTATTCTCCTTCGTAAAAAATGTTTGACAATATGTAGAGACAATTTTGGTCATAGAAACTGAATAGAGAAGTTGTTGGCAATTAATGGAAAGAGATAGGCATATTAAGGTGTGTGTGTGTGTGTGTGTGTGTGTGCGTGCGTGTGTGTGTGTGTGTGTGTGTGTGTGCGTGTGTGTGTGTGTGTGTGTGTGTGTGTGTAGAGAGAGATTATAGATGTATAATATATATACATATATATAATATACATAGATATATTAAGGTATATGTGTGTGTCAGGTAAGAACTGAATGCACTGAGAAAATAGAAATTAGCAAGCTAAAATTATTACCAGTTATTTGCCTAAAGCCACTTGCTATAGCTCCAAAAGTAAAAGGACTCACACAGAGCCTGGTAGTTTCACTTGTGAGCTGAAGATCATACGGTAGCGATGTCTATTGCCAAAGAAGAAGAAGAAGCACAGAGTGGTGAAGGGTGATGATGGGGAATTCAGTCCTGTCACTGTCACTACAAAGACAGAAACCATGCTTTCCAGAGAAAGAACTACCAAAATGAAAAGACACAAAAAAATTACCAAAGCTTACACAAGGACAAGCATGGTTTCTATTCCTATCATCAAGAATATCAGGATCTCATAAAATACAGATCAAATAAAGTTTGCAAAAGGCCATGATCTTCACAGTGGAAACTACACCAAAATATAAATGTAATCAACTGTCTTCAAGACAGACACTAACTAATCCAAGTAGACCAAATTGAGTGTTACTGACACACACAACAAGTCTCTATGAATAGCATTAAAAGTCAAGAACCTGATACAACAATCTGTAATCAGAATAAAAACTTACCATGGAGTAGAACCATGGATGAGTTAAATAATAGAATTAAGAAAAAGATGCTGAAAAGATCATTCCAATATCCTTCCCACGTCAAAAATGTGATACAAATGGCCAAGATTAGGAAATAAACTGAACATTTTTTAATCTCCAACTAATAATAAAAATTTAATAATATTTAATAATTTTAAGATATTTAATTATTTGAAGTCAAACAATAGACTTAGCATAACATATACATTAGAATATAAAACTCAATGTTGGAAACATTACAGTATAACCCATGAAAATTTTAATGAAAATAAGAGGTTAATTTGTGGCATATCCAGGGATCCACCCCATAATCAGCTTCCAAACGCTGACACCATCGCATACACTAGCAAGATTTTATCGAAAGGACCCAGATGTAGCTGTCTCTTGTGAGACTATGCCGGGGCCTAGCAAACACAGAAGTGGATGCTCACGGTCAGCTAATGGATGGATCACAGGGCTCCCAATGGAGGAGCTAGAGAAAGTACCCAAGGAGCTAAAGGGATCTGCAACCCTATAGGTGGAAGAACATTATGAACTAACCAGTACCCCGGAGCTCTTGACTCTAGCTGCATATGTATCAAAAGATGGCCTAGTCGGCCATCACTGGAAAGAGAGGCCCATTGGACATGCAAACTGTATATGCCCCAGTACAGGGGAACGCCAGGGCCAAAAAATAAAAATGGGAATGAGTGGGTAGGGAAATGGGGGGGGGAGGGTATGGGGGACTTTTGGGATAGCATTGGAAATGTAATTGAGGAAAATATGTAATAAAAATAAATAAATTTAAAAAAGAGGTTAATGTGTTATATATTACTGAACATTTGACATGTAAATAAAGAAAATATCTAATAGAAAAGAAAATATAATATATCATGTTTTAATTTCTGCACATGCTTTTAAGATCTGAATGGAATTTCTAGAAATTTTTTAAAAAATAGTATTTACAAGGGAATAAAATGGCTCATTGAATTGAACAGTATTTTAGAAACTTTAAAGAGAAGAATCAGTGAACTTGAAACAACAGACAGTCCACACATAAAATACAGAAAAAACCTCTTTAAGCAGACTGAGTAGAAGATGTCAATCATGGAGTCATAAGCAAAAGGTGTTTGATGAAATAAAGATCAAAACCATAATTTGATTTCAAAATAAAAAAGTTTTCTACATATAAAGATATACATAAAAATAATAAACAAACTACAGGAAGCTTTTCATAATTAAATTGCTAAAATTTAACTAGAAGAGGCAAGCCTTCAAAACAGATGAGGATAGACATCATATAAAACAGAATATAAATAAAATTGATCACAAACATATCAAGAATAAATCAAACATTAAGACAATAAATAATTTTATGTCTTTTATATTCAAAACTTATAAAATCATATTTACCAAAAATCACACATTCAAAAAATTTTAAAACTAAGTGGGAAGCAAAAATATATTAGACAAGGAAAATATGATAAAACTTGTCTTCAAAAATCTGCATTGATGTGTATTAAGGGATATTTTTAAAGCAAGAAAAATTAATATTACAAATAACCTGGATTTACCAATGATAACAAAGAACCAGGATATTGTATGTATGTTATTAAATTTAAAGTTTTCTAGTTTCAAAATTGTGAAAAACCTAGTTGATAGTTTCTAAATTTAGTTTATTCAAAAGCTGTGAATATTGTACATCAGAAAATATGAAGAAAGAAAGAAAGAAAGAAAGAAAGAAAGAAAGAAAGAAAGAAAGAAAGGAAGGAAGGAAGGAAGGAAGGAAGGAAGGAAGGAAGGAAGGAAGGAAGGAAGGAAGGAAGGAAGGAAGAAACCCCATTCAGGACAGTAAAAGCACAAACATAACTAGAAAAATGAGATACTTCAACCTTCCTGTATTATACAGATGCGATACTAACTCCCCAGATAGTCAATCAATAACACAATAAATAAAACAATCAGTAAAATAAAATTTAAAACAAACTTCAAACAGCGATGCAAAAGTGTATATAAGTTTTAACTTGAGGAGTTGGAGAAATGGTTTAGCATTTAAAAGTACTGAAAGTTCTTCCAGAGCACCCACATTCTATTTCTTGCTTACAACTATCTGTAACTCCAGCTCCAGGGATCTAATGCCATTTTCCTGTTTCCACAGGTACTGAATACATTGGTACAAAAATATGCCAGCAAAATATACACACATAAGAAAATAAACTACTGAAAATTTTAACTTTAATAAGAAATAAAAGAATAAGATAGTAAAATTCATTCATATCAGTAATTACACTAAGTGTAAATGATCTAATTTTTTTAAAATGACATAGTATAAGACTAGATAAAAAGCAAAATTCAAGTATATGGAAAATTCTTTTTGCTTCTAATGTAGAAATAATATTAAAAAGAACATTATGAGTACTTGTTTGTATCATACGGTAGGCTTCAAAACAAAGAATATAGTCATAGATAATGAGGGAAAACAGTAAACAATTTTACAAGCCAGATTATAACAAGATTGTATGTGTTCCTATGTTTGACCTTCAAATTATGTAAAGCAAGATTTAAGAAACAGCTTAGAAGCTGGGAGGTGGTGGCAAACATCTTTAATCCCAGCACTTGGGAGGTAGAGGCAGGTGGATTTCTGAGTTTGAGGCCAGCCTGGTCTACAGAGTGAGTTCCAGGACCGCCAGGACTATATAGAGAAACCCTGTCTCAAAAAAACATAAATTAAAAAAAAAAGAAAAAGAAAGAAAAGAAACAGCTTAGAATAACCACTGAAGATTTCCCTTCCTCATAATTGATGGAGTGAATAAAGATGTGGAATAACTAAGCACCACAATAAGCTAGCATTGACAGACACTCATTGAACACACCACAAAGCAAGTGTTCAAAACATTAAACAGCAAAGGAATGTTCATCACATTTTGAATTACACTAAAAGATATTGAAGAGAATTGAACTTAAAAACACAGAAGTAAACATAAATTTAGTATCAATACTATGGCTATTAAAAGAAAAAATTATATCCAATGTCTATATTAAGAATAAAATGTAGAGATCATAGAACTCAGCTTCTACCTGAGTAAAATATTAAATAAAATGAATTCAACTCAGGCTGAGTAGAAGTGAGAAAGATGAGCACAGTGAGGAATGAGCTAGAAGGGGAACAGCTCATGTCAGCACACTCCTCAGAGGGAAGACAAGGGGGTCTCATGAGCACTCTAATGCCAATCTCAACAATGTCGTTGAAAGTACCTGAAATATTGACTTAATCTAAAAAATAGTAGGTAGGTGGTCTTATTTCTTTACAAAGTATGAAGTAGAAAATGTGCTTCTGGGCTAATATCCACTTATCAGTGAGTGCATGAAACTCAAGAAGAAGGAAGTCCAAAGTGTGGATAATTCGATCCTTCTTAGAAGGGGGAACAGGATACACATTGAAGGAGTTACAGAGACAAAGTGTGGATCAAAGACTGAAGGTATGACCATCTATAGACTGTCCCACCTGGGAATACATCCCATATACAACCACCAAACCCAGACACTATTACAGATGCCAACAAGATTTTGTTGACAGGAGCCTGATATAGCTGTCTCCTGAGAGGATCTGCCAGTGCCTGACAAATACAGAAGAAGATGCTCACAGTCATCCATTGGACAGAGCACAAGGTATCCAATGAAGGAGCTAGAGAAAATACCAAGGAGTTGAAGGGGTTTGCAGCCCTATAGGAGGAACTAATATGAACTAACCAGAGCTCCCTGACATTACAACACCAATCAAAGAAAACACATGGTGTTTCTAGCTGCCTATGTAGCAGAGGATGGCCTAGTTGGTCATCAATGGGAGGAGAGGCCCTTGGTCCTGAGAAGAATCTATGCCCCAGTACAGGGGAATGCCAGGGCCAGGAAGCAGGATTGGGTGGGTTGGGGAACAGGGCAAGTGGGAAGGGAATAGGAGATTTTTAGAGAGGAAACTAGGAAATGGGGTAACATTTGAAATGTAAATAAGGAAAATATCTAATAAAAAAAGAGAAAAAAAAACAAAAGAAATGTGAACTATTGTGTCCAAACTCCCTTATATGAAGCTTTACATTTGTGTTGTAAGTCTAAGCTGTTTCATCAGTCAAAGTGACATTAAAAATCTGACAATCCCCCCCAACACACAGACAACATACAGACACAAACACAAAATCAGAAACCATTATATACAAACAAAAGACCACTAAGACAAAGAATATCCAAACAAAGAAATATGACAAAAACAACTGTAAAGATAGCATTGAGCTTATTTGTGTTGACCATTTATTGTTGGGTATGGAACCTACCATTAAATGTGATTAATGTGCCCATTAGCCTCCATTGGAGAAAGCCATTTTTCCTTTGTAAGTGGATGTCAATTGAAGATAGCTTCTGTTTAGGGATGGGAGCTCATGTCCACTTTCTGCTCTCAGTGGAGAAATTTTGAGGAGCAACATAACTCAGTGAACAACAAAGAAAGAAGTTATAGTACTTTTTAGAACAGCTTGCCTTGAGGTAAATACAGTTTCCTATTAACTTTATTTTATCAGACCAATAAAAGGACAAGCATTTTAAAAGTCTTCATTGTTTTCTTTTGACTTACTGTATATATGTTGACTAACATCGTATACATCTATTCATAGAAAGGCGAACCTAAACATAGCTAGAGATTTGTCTGCAACATGTCTATCACTTTCAAATAAAGGTGGGGCAGAAACTGGGTCTCAAGCTATAGCCTCATTAAGCATTCAAATGTTGAGTGTATGGAATACTAGTAGAGTATAAATATATGTGGCCACTATATATGTATTTTTCAAATTGCATAAAGGCTTGATTAAATCACAGAGGAAAATAATCAGATTGCTTGAAGAAAAACTGGAAGGAAGTAAACTCATAAATATCCACACAAAGAAAGTATCACTCATTTTGTCTCATAACTTAAATAGAGGGAAAATATACATGAAGATAAAAAGGTGACTATAGAGGATATGCAAGAAGAAGGATATGGGGGTGATTGAGAGTAAGACAGAGTAGTGGGGGTGAGCAGGATCACAATGTATAATAAAGGTATATATAAATATTGTATTGAAACATATTTGTACATTAACTAATGCTAGTAAAAGGGGGGATATCCTAAAATTGTTCCCTTATGCGGGAGAGATGCCTTACCTTGTAAAGGAACTTACTATTAGGACTGTGAATCTGGAGGTGGGCCCTAAAACCAAGACAGTGGAAGGAGAGAACCAACTTCACAGTGTCCTCTACTTCCACCCCCATATGGTTCACCCTGCCCACCAATGCTAAGTAAATAAATGAAAATAGCATTTAGTTACTTTATCTTCTAAAATCTGGGATTTTTCTGATGGTCTATCAAATGATGATAAAATCCACTTAAAACTGTTCTTAAAGTGAATTATCCAATTCTTATTCAGAATATCCATTGCTTAGATAATTTATGGCTTTTGGTTAACATTAAAAGAATTGCTGCATCCTTCCAACTCAACCTAATGGAACTTGAGAGTAAGACATTCTTTGTGGTGCTGTTAATGTTCACACTGCAAAAACTAGATTTTTATTTTAAATATTTTATACTCCATCTCCATGTAAACCAACCACTACTGTGTAATGTAGTTCTGCTAAATGATGGAAATTTTATTCATTTCCATTTTTACTAGTGATAGCAAACTTTTTTTTTGTTTTCTAATTTACCTCAAAGTCTGTGAGATATAGATGCACCATTTCAGTAAAATATAGGATATAAAATCAATATCCAGAAATGAATAGCTTTTCTGTATAAGAATAATGAATACTTTGAAAAAAAGAATGAAAATGATCCTATTCAAAAGAGCTTCAAAAACATATGCTAATCAAATCAACCAAGAAGATGAAAGATGACTACACTGCAAAACAAAGAAATGCAAAAGAAATGAATCCATGTTCAATGATTAGCAGAATTAATGTTGTGAAATGGCTATACTCACCCACTATAAGTCATCTACAGGCTACAGATGTAATCCTTAAGAAAATACCAATGACATTCTTGACAAAGATAAAAAACCAAACATAAAATTCTTATGGAAACATACAAGATCCCAAATGAACAAAGCAATCCCAAGCAAAAAGAACAATGTTGAAGGTTTCCCCATATCTGACATCAAACTATACTACAAATAATACCAACAAAAATCACATAATACTGACAGGGATGTACAACAACAGAATAAAAGAAAGAACTCAGAGTTAAACTCACTAAGCTACAGCACACCTAAATTTTTAAAAAAAGGCTTTCAAAATAAATATTAGAAAAAAGACAACACTGATACTTTAGCACTAGTATTTGAAGCACCACATCAAGAGAAAATTTGAAACTATGAAATGAAGTTAATGGATTTAGATGTTGAGCAGCTTGGAATCCCAGGAGTACAGCTGTGTAGTGAAGATGCCATTTGGTAAATATGCACAGATATGCCGAGAGCTTAGCCATGTTGGAGATGCTGTTGTGATATCCTGTGCAAAGGATGGGATGAAGTTTTCTGAGAGTGAGAAAATGGAAATGGAAACATTAAGTTGTCACAAACAAGTACTGTTGATAAAGAAGCTGCAAACAGAGATGAAAGAGTCAGTTCAGCAAACTTCTGCTCTGAGGTATCTGAACTTTTACACAAAAGCCACTCCACTGTCTCCTATAGTAACACACAGGATATCTGCAGATGTACCTCTTGTTGCAGAGCATAAAATTACTGACATGGTACAGTTAAAGTATTTTTTGGCTCCCCAGATCAAAGATGAAAAGGGATCTTAGGCATTGCCAGAAACTGAGAAAACTAAACCTTTGAGTATTGCTTTTGAGATGCCAGCATGTTCTGAAGTCTTTTCTGTCATCAAGTTTGTACCTGAGTATTCTTAAATATTAAAATAAGATGTGTAGATATCTTCTGTAAATAACCTACTTTCTTCTCTCCATTCTCCACAACTTGCTTAAAGAATAAGATCTAAAGTAAAAACTGATTCTATCACCATAAGTGTTTCTGCCTTAGAAATATTGGTGATTTTATTTTAATTTTCATTTTTTTCTTTTTTTATTGTTATTTATTATTTCCATTTCAAATGTTATCTCCTTCCCAGTTTATCCTCCCCAAACCCCCTATTCCTTCACCTACCCCTTACTCTATGAGGGTGCTCCCACACCTGCCCACCCACTCCTGCCTCAGGACCCTAGCATTCCCCTACCCTGGGTCATCAAGCCATTACAGGAAGAAGAGTCTCCCCTCCCAGTGATGCCCAATAATGATTTCGCCTCTAAATGCAGTTCTAAGAAATGGCTAATAAACACATAAAACTATTAACCATCATAGAAATGCAAATTAACATTATACTACTGGTCAGAACAGCTAACATTAAGAAACAATCAACAATGCTGGTGAAAGTGACTCTTTGATCATTGCTTCTGGGAATGGTAACTTGGGCAGTCACTACAGATGTTACTATGAAAGTTTCTCAAAATAAAAAACAACTGAAAATAGAGGTATTACATGAAAACAGAAGTACTACTCCTAATTATATGCCCAAAGAACAACAAGACAAGTTACCACAGAGATATCTGTCCATCCATGGTCACTGTAGCAGTATCAACAAGTAAGTCATGGAATCAACCTAGGTGTGCATGAACAGATGAACACACAGAAAAATCTGGAATATATACATGAAACTTGTATTCAACTCAAACCAGAATAAAGTCATCATTTTCAAGAATATGGATGTAGCTAAAGATCAATATTTTAAGTGAATTAAGGCAGACTGATATAAATGTCAGATACTTTCTGACAGTATTTTAAATGTTAGTTTTATATAAATACATAAAATCATTTAAACATATGAATGATATAGAGGCAGAGAGGAGGCTGGGTAAAGGAAGAAGACCAGGATGGGAAGGAAGCATGGAAATAAATCAGAGTGTGAGTTATGGCAAAATACAGCTAATATAATAAGGATATATTGGAAAAGTTGGCTTATAAAACATATCACTATGTACAATTAATATGAATATATATGTGTATATATATATATGAGCCATAAAACCATTAAACTTGATATTGTGGCATTTTTTTTCTAGAAAAAGACATACTAAATTATACTGTATAGGAGGCATCCCCAAAGCTGTATAAATGGTACACATAGTTCTATAGTAGTTATGCATCTTTCAATGAAGGTATGACATAATTATAAATGCCTGCATGATGTCACATGCCAATATTCTCAGGACTCAACAACTAAGACAGGAGGAGTCCTATGAATCAAAAACTGGCCTGAACCGCATAGTGCATTCCAGGCTAGCTTACATTACAGAAGAACTTCCTATCCCTTAAAAAACAAATATTAGCAAAACATCTAAACATCATAATAATTTCATATTTAAAGAAATATTTCACAATAAAGAGGGTTTTTCTTAATTTCTAATGCTTAGAAGTATTTTATGAATAAATTTAGTTTTGGTTACTTAATTTATAATAAATAATTGAATTAATGTTTTAAGTTGTGATTTTTATGTCAAACTAATTTTATTACTTGATTCTTAAGTGAAATTCAATTTTACAAAATTTATATATTATACATAATGTTTATATAATTGTTTAGTATTTAGGAGAACTTGTCCATTGAAAATTCAATATTTAAAGGAAAAAGATAGTTCATCATATTTATACATGACATTTTAATTTTTTGAAGTTCTAAAACAACCTAATTTTCATTTTTAATATAACTAAACATTATTAAACCATTTTTGATAGTGATTATAAAAATATATTGCATTTAGATTTAGATCTTTTAAATATTCCCAAACTTTAATCTTAAGCATTAGGTTTTGGTTTAGTACTTCAAGAGATGAAAATTTCTTAAAACAAAACACAAATATGTATGTGTGCAAGACCACTCCCTAGAACAGATGTTCACGCACACACACACACACACACACACCTGTGCGCACATTCTGCCTATAAATATTTCATGCAAGGAATTTTTATATTGTTCTTCAAAATGAAAAGAATGACATAGTATTAGTCGTAAGGAAAAGTTACAACTTACTTGTCTAGCTCTTTCTTATGGGAGTGTAAGCGAGAAGCACAGAAGCTTTCAGAAACAACCTGATTAGTCATAATAACATCTCTATACTTTTGCAGCTTAGCACCCAAAAGCATCCCCTGCTTTCCCATGACTTATAACTCTCCTTAGCTTGTCTCACATTAGGAAAGAGGCTCTGCACTTGTGTTACAACGTTTCTCAGAGCCAGGGGTACTACTTGAAGAATTCCTGGAATAAGATAGAACAGGTCTGGGCTCTTGAAAGATGGCCAGCAAGGCAAAAGCCCTGCACTGGGAAGGAAGCATTCCTGTCCACCTGCACCTGTGGTGTCTATGGGTGTCCTACACCCTTAACTCTTAGAGATAAAGGAAAACAGTTAAACAGCAAGACAAGTTTCTTTTAACATCAGGAGCAGACATGAAAAAAAAAAAGTTATGTGCCCTGTATAATGAAATTGCTGCAAAATTTACATAAACTTTCCATTTTAGAAATCTTGAAGGGAACAATTATCTGTTTGGAAATTGAATGTAAAACTCACCTGGCTGTCTCAGGATGGATTTGATACCATTTCATGTCAGAAATACTGCAGCTACCTAAAAATAGGAAGGGAGTCAGAATAGGTCCGTGATTCACTAAGGCTTACAGATAGTGCTAACGACTATGCAGGGATATATGAAAATGGCGTGGGATATATAATTTTTCTTAACTTAATGATGTATGTTTCTGTGATTAAAAGTACCTTGGGTCGGGGAGGAATTTAGAGAGCTGAAGAGACTGCTCAGTGGTTAAGAGCATCTGCTGCTCTTATAGAGAACCTAGCTCCATTCTTAGCAGTCACATGGCAGCTCACATTAGCGGGATGCTCTCACATCTACTTTCTGCAGGGACTAGACACACATACATAATAATAAATACCTCTTTTTTATCTCAATTTAGGAGTCGGATGCTGTGTCTTATGAAACTTTCATTTCAGTACTGAAAAGGCAGAGACCAGTGTATCTCTGAGTCTGAGGCCAGCTGGTCTGCATAGTGAATTCCAAGTCAGCCAAGGCTACATATTGAGACCTTGTCTTAAAACAAAATCAATAGATGACACAGAAAGACATGCTAACGTGGTGTGGGGAGGTGAATCTCTTAGTACCCCATCACTGGAAAAAGTATGAAAGCTACTTTTTTAAAAAATTTTTTATTATGTATTTTCCTCATTTACATTTCCAATGCTATCCTGAAAGTCCCCCATACCCACCCCCCCACACTCCCCTACCCACCCACTCCCACTTCTTGGCCCTGGCGTTCCCCTGTACTGGGGCATATAAAGTTTGCAAGTCCAATGGGCCTCTCTTTCCAGTGATGGCCGAGTGTTTTGTTTCATTGGGCATTGCCATTTTCTCAGAATCCATTTGGGACAATGTCATCACAGTCTGGAAGACAGAAGATACCATGCCCCCTTCCATTTATATTTTTTCATAGCACTCACAGATGGCCTACACATTTAAAGGAAAATATTGGTGCTCAATGAGTTACTCCCAATTCTGACGTGCAAAGCAATAGATTTTACACGTTGCTATCCTGAGAAAGCTTCCTTAGCAAAAAGTCGGAGCAGCACACTTTTCTGGTGAGTGCACCCGTCTACCTTTCTACTAGGATTCTATTTGCTCACCCATTTGGCAATTCATAATTTATTCAAAAAGTATGCCACAGAGTAAGACACGATGACTCACGATCTTAGTGCTCAGGAACTGAAATAGGAGGATTATGATTCGGGGGCCAGCCTGAGATAGGTGATATGTTTAGGGCCAACTTGGGCTACAGAATGAGGCACTGACTCAAAAATAAGTGAAAACAAATCTGGTACCGGGTGCATTCTTTGTTACTCGGTAATTATCACATAGTACAATCACTAAAGCTGATTGTACTATGGTCCCTTAGAAGCCTGTTTATCTTCTAATGAGAGACAGAAAGGAGGTGGAACTGGTGGGAGATGGAAACTGTGATCAGAGAAAGGAAAAAAATCATAATCAGATTTACTATATGGCAAACAAAATATATTTTCAATAAAAGAAAAAAAAGAGTATTAATAAATAAAAAATAAAAACCTTAAAAGGAGAGTATAGTGCTTGAAAATATTACACTATTTCTAATTTACTTTTAAGAATTATATATACACTTATCAGTGATATCATTCCAGAATCCTTTCACCAGAGATCTTTTCAACTGTCCACATGCATTTAAAGGCCACAAACATCAACCTAAAGAATGGCTGATCCAGGGCTTCTAGAATTTTGAAATTTCTCATGTTTTCATTATAAATTTGTCAAATTAACATTTGGGGCTTTTGGATGCAAGTTGGGCCTCATTCTGCATCTGCCTGCAGTTAGAAGATACCACAGGGTAGCCTCATGAAAAGTCCTTTTGTGGCCCGTTTTCTTTTTGTTCTAACTCTTGTTGTACCACTTGCTCCCAATAGTCTTGGTTTCATAGTCTGTTTTCCTCTGACTTATGCTCATATCTCATTAAGGAGCAGCTGGGAGTCTGTGCTAACAAAATAGACCATTACAACAGCAGAACAAAGTTACAGTCTCTCAGATGCCTACTTCTGACTCCACAAAACGGCAAATTAATGCTGCTCACATTCAGACCTCAGATACCGTTTAGCACAGATTGCATAACACTTGAAATTTGGTTGTTGTCTTTAATGATATGTATTACTGATGTCAAAATAAAAACTTCCAGTCAAGCTAGCCGACTGTTTGGTGGGTTTTTTGTTTTGTTTTGTTTTGTTTTCACTTCATAGTAAATATTTTTCTTTCAGTCTATCTTATGTATGATCCAAGAAGAGCAGCAGGCATAAGCCTGCCTGTAAAATGAAGATGCTTAAGGAACACTATTCAGGAGGAAACTAAAGCACATGCAGTAGAGATGTTTAAATGGCAAGGTCTGTTGAGGGACCCTCTGTCCATCTTTTGTTAGGGCCATTAGAGCGAAGAAGCAAGACAGCCAACCCATCAGCACCAAATAAAGCAGAGGCTGCCTTCCTTTGTCTTAATAAATATCAAAGACTTATTCAAAGATGTCAAGGACCTAAAAGAAAATATCAGCCCCCTTCAGATCTAAAAGCTCTAACAAGAGGAACTGTCCTGCTATAGCAACATAGATCAAACTCCCTTAACTTCTCCTAAGTGGATTTCAGAGCCCTCTGTAAATCATGTCTTCAAAGTTACCCTTTCTCACTCCTGCATGTATACACGCCTTTCAAAACTCAAGGCTTGTTTTTCTTTCTTTTCTTTTTTTTTTTTTGTAGTTTTGAATATTGTTAATGTTTTTTTTTTGAGGTTATAATTACATCATTTCTCCCTTCTCTTTCCTCCCTCTACACCATCCCCAGTTACAAACATATGCTGGCTTTCTTTCAAAATAATGTCCTTTTTTTCCATTCATTGTGATTGCATCCATATGTGCTGTCTTCCATGAGCTGCCTAGGATCTTTTTGTTCTACGTCACTGGAAATTTTGAGTAAATGAGGAACATCTTTTTGGGATGTTAGTAGTCATTTTTCCCTGAGTGCTAAGCAGAAACAAATGCATGCAGCTCCAACGTGAGAATATGAAACTTGCAACTGCAGGCCTGAGAAGCAGAGCCATTTAGCTCAAGGTGCCTGTCAGGTTAGAGACTTGATGTTCTGGGTTCTAATGGCCAGTTCCCTGGGACTGGTAAAATTCTTGTAAATTTCCTGACACTATGTAGCAGCAAGTGGTAGCAGAAAACAATTGGCGTATGTTCGCCTATTTTGGTATTGAACCCTTTACATTACATGGTATTGTAGCTCCTTAGCCTGAGTATTGAGCCCCCTGGCCTTCAAGTTTTGTTGGTTCCAAGGATTCATAGTGTCCCCTCCACCACATTCCCCTCTACCATCACTTTCTATAGTCCTGCCTTTCTGCTTCCTTTATGGACCTTCTTTTGTTGTTTTCTCCACCTTTTTTTCTCATCACTTCTCCCACTGGGTGTTCTCTGAATCTTTATAGCTGCCCTGTATCACTACCAGCATGAAGAGAGCACTCTAACAAAATAAACAGGAAGGAGCTTGTGACACACCAATAAAGAATTATGTTTGTCCCAATCAGAGCACATTTTCCAGTTCCTCCAATCACTGACTTCTTGCTGGATTTCTGAGGACATGTTTCCTCTTCATTTTCATTGTAGGATCCCCTGAAGCTCAGCCTCACATTGCTTTGTATATGTCCTTCCACAGCTGGTGCAGGTTGCCTAGAGAGCTGTGACTTGAGCAAGTATTTCTGGAACAAGATCTTGGCTTCAGTTGTAGTAGTTCTTGAAGCTGGAGTGATTGGGCAATATCCAAAATAGCCTTGCTGCCACGAGGATAGTGTGACTGCTTGTCAGAGAAAGGGCTGCTTAGCTGATAGTTTCCCATTCAAGGCTGCCAGCATAAGGCAAAGTTCTCTCCCTTGGCATCGAAAGGTGAGAGGAGCCTTTTCTGGGTGTTCATACACACCCATTCACCGAAACTACAAAGACTTCAAGAAGGTGTCAGTGCCAAAGAAGCCTCTTGTAGAAACGCTCAACATCACTGAACAGCGCATGCTCACCTCTGCTTAACCTCTGCGTCAAGGCCCCAGGGAAATATGAGTCCTTTGAACACATCTCACTCCTCTGACATTAAAATTAAAAGCTGAAGAAAAATAAGGCAAAAGGCATCTCAGTGTTAGTCTTTTCCTAGTTTATGTGACACCTTGAGAACTTTAATCAGCCTCCCTTATCAAAGATCTCTACAACCTACATCAAATTTTGCTATATTTTTCTATACATACACATATATGCTCCACCAGAACTGACAGTATTGTGACAACCTCCCGCTCCCCCCCCCCCCCCCCACACACACACCATGGGATATCTAGCAACAATCTTTTGTTCAGTGTAGAAGAACCCAGAATTTCTCAAATTTGGCATCTTGAAAAGTTCGAGGGCAGATAAATTGTGAGGACATTCTTTCCTGATCCACTAGCATTCTACCATCGGTTTCTGAATGGCCATAAGTACTATTTTTCAAAAGTTACTTTATAACCAACACAAAAACAACTCTCTGAGAGAGGGCACTTATGTGAGGCTCCATTTGTGGCAAACCTGATGCTCTAATTGGCATGTTCATTTGGATCTCCAAATAGCAGATCCACCTGTTTCCGTGTGTGAAATAAACAATTACCTTACTTCCAACGCATTTCCATTTTGAAGTCAACTCATATGGTCGTTTAATTTCATTGCAAAATTCTAGGTGCCCAGGCGTTGACTTTTATTGACTGTATCAGATGTATTTAGTTTTTAGAACCACTTCAAGATCTCTACAATCTCACTGCCAATTTGACCTGAGTGGAAGAAGTGGACAGGAGAGCAATGGGGAGGAGATAATATTTTACATCAAGAGGAGACTTTGAAAAAGTATGTCAACAGCTTCCTGAGAAAATGGATGGGAAAATGGATTTACTGCCTGAGTAAGTCTGACCCCATCCATCACCTTCCTATGAATGATAGATCATTTGATACGTGGTGTTTGCTTTTTTTATGTTCCCATATTTGACACTTAAAGGAGACAGGAAAACATAGAAACCCTTCAAAGACTAACCTTTCACTATAGAAATTGCTTCTGAGATATACGTGAATGGCAGAAAGCTTGAAAGTAAACTTTCTGAAAAGTGTGTGGCCTTTTGTAAGAAAACTAGATCGTGAAGGAATTCACTTACCTCAGGTAAATTCCAAAACATTGGCACCGTCTGTACAGTGCACTAAATTAAGTATTAAACATACTGCTTAAGTTTTGAAATTTTTATAAAAGATGTACAAGTTAAAATGTCTAAAAATATAGTCTTGTTTACAATATGGGCAAGATGATTGAACGAACATGAGTGGAATTATACAGACTCAGTGGAGTTAGCACACAGCATTTCCCTGGTACAATAGTGCTTCACAAATGTACTATAGGAAGATGGCCTTTTGTACCTTCAGCTGAGTTTCTCTAATGGACTTTCCAGTAGTGCTTTTCCCAGTAGTCAAATTTCCTTTTGATTTTAGACCATGTTTTATGCATGCTTTGTTCTTGATGCTATTTTTTTAAAAGTTGAAGTTTTTGAGGACTCCCATATGGTAGTGAAATATAATAACATATTGCTTTCTGCTGCCGACCCAGCAGCCTCCAACTGTAAAGTAGTGTAAAATTGTTACTAAAAAAATTCAATGTTTAGAATGATTGTCCTCATTAGAATTTCCTGACAGCAAAATCTGTGACAGGGGCCAGGACACAGGTTATTTATTTTAGATGTGGATTCAGGAAGCAGGAGGAAAGAAGTGTAAAAGCAAGAAAAATGAAGCACGCACTATGGAGCTACTTACTTCTGTGAATGGTGGGGTCTTGGGCCTCCAGAAACCCTTTGAGGGATCCTATGGAAAGGGTCTCAGAATGATCCCCCTGAAAGAGGGGGAAAGGAAGGAAGCCTTTAACTCACAAGACTGTCCTCCCTGGAGTCATAGTTACTTTATAGGCAGTTCTCATCCATATCAATTCATCCAGGCTGAGCTAGCTCCCACGGCTTCAGGGAGAGCCTGAGGCAGAAATAAAAAACAAGAAGACAATCAAGGGGTGACTGGATGCCTGAAATGCTCTGCCTTACAAGCTCAGCCTGACATGCAGCAGCAACTAAGTCAGAGTCAGCCAAGGGTTTGTTGCCAGGCTGATAGCAGGATCTGAGATAATCAGGAGACCCCCTTGCTTCCCCTTCCATGTGTAGTTAAGCAGGACAAGCAAAAGTGAATTTTGGATAAAAGACTGTATGCTTCTATCAGAATGGTGTTTGAAACTAAACTCTAACTTTGAACATAAGGAGCTTAGAGAGACTCCTATATCTATCTTCGCAGGTTCTGATCAGGGTCCAGTGAGTTCAAACATGAGAAGATTGGCTCCTTATACTCAAATGCCCGAGGCAGTGGACTGCCCTTGTGCAGCACCAGTGATCTGCACTGTGCTGATTCAGAATGATGTATTTTTTACTGCCAGAATGGTAGTAAGTGAGTCTCTTGCCCAATCCACCTATAATGGTTAACGTTGCACTAATTTGGAAAATTCTTTATTCTCTTATGGTGCCATGCTTTCTGGTGCCACGAAGTTTACTTTGCCCAGTTTTCTTAGGTTGAGTAATCACGGAGCTTTAGCTAGAACTCACTGGAGAAAGAGCACCAGCAATTTTCTTCCTTAGATCCCCTGAGATTTAAATTTTTCATTCCATCTGTCAGTAACTCGAGAGTGATTCCCTGCTAGGCTTAAGTGAGGAATGTCTCAAAGAAGGCAGAGGCAGGTGGAATTCTATAGGTATACAGAGGCCAGCTAGGGCTACAGTAAGGCCCTGTCAGGGATGCGGTGGGGATCCTTAACTGCTTATGCTACACTGAAGCACCATGAGGGAGAGCACTCAGTCACGTATAAGTCCTCCTGGCCAACACATATGGTTCTTACAACCATTAAAAGCTAAAGACTGAGGGAAATATCTGTCTTGTTTTCTGGGACTCTAAATATTTCTTAAACTGCAGCAATATGCACTAATTCTCTAGTGTGTGATGTAATACACTAATTATATAGTGTATAATATGATTATACACTAAGAGAATCCAATACAATTTTTAACTCTCAGCCTTATCTGGAAAGCAGAGATCACATAAACCTTTGGTTATTCAGAACATTTGCAATGTTATGTACATAGGGAGTTCAATTATTAATTTATTTTAAAAATGTGTATTCTTTCTCACATCAAATACCTGACAACACAATCTTTGTTTTTAAGTCTAAAGCACATAGTATATCACAGTTAAAACTTGCTGTGATACATATCACTCATCTAGACACCTCGGCTCAGCATCACTGCCCCATCCCCCTGTAGAACCCACACCAGCAATAACCCTAAGGCATTGGTAAGCAGAGAAGGGAATTCAGTGGGAACTCTGACTGTAGCTTTCCGTAATGCCTCTTGTGACTCAAATTATGACTCAAGATGGACTAGACCAGCCAGAGCCATCTCCTTGGGCCCCAATTCTTTAACTAGACTACCAACCTTTTTTTTTTTTTTTAAGATAGAATTGACCCTTTCCTTTCTTCAGGAGCACACTTTTTCTTCATTAATTTATTTATTCACTTTATATCTTGATTGCAAACCCCTTCCCTCCTCTCCTCCCAGTCTCACCTTTACAAACATCTTCTATCACCTCCCCCGCTTCTCCTGAATGTGAAGTTCCATGGGTACCAACCCATCCCGGCATATCACAACTTGGGAGGAGAACACATTTTTTTAATGGTTTTTGAGACAGGGTTTCTCTGTATAGCCCTGGCTGACCTGGAACTCACTCTGCATACCAGGCTGGCCTCAAACTCAGAAATCTGCCTGCCTCTGCCTCCCAAGTGCTGGGATTAAAGGCGTGCACCACCACCACCCGGCTTGGAGAACATATTCTAAACATAAAAACACAGCAAATACCAGGCTTAACTCTTGTGCCACTCATCAGTGGTATTCAGGATTCTTTAATCTAATATGTCATGTGCCCATCTTTAAATTAAATAAACATCTATAAAGCTTCTGCCTCTAGATCCTTTGTTCTTTATCTTCTGACACATAAATATTCACCCTCTTTCTTCTCTCTCTTTCTGTTATTGTTGTTATTTCCATTCCCCTGTCTAGTCCTCACTTGCATTTATCTCTATATACATTATTGATACCAATAAAACATAAATAGAACTTTGATTGAACCCTTTCCAGACTTACAACATGAAATCTCTCATTGCTTACAGATCCCTCTGTATCATGACTCACTTGATATTTATGTCTGATGACACTTGATTTTTCTGTTATTTTCTTTCATTTTTCAATATGAAAATGTATGGCCTAAATCTGTTCCTAGTTTTGTTTGGGATTATTCACTCTATTTCTATTTCCACAGAAAGTAACCTGTAGATGGCAAGTTATTGACAGATTCCTACCTGAGGACCTAACTGTCAAAATGACATCTGACTGTCCTAACAATGGTGTATCAGGAGAACAAGTATGGAATCAGGCCCATGGTGTCAGAACTACTAGTCTTTAACCAACGACAGCCAAATACTTCCCCCAATTCACATGGCCTGGGCAAATGTTTCAGCATAGAATTATATAGAGATATAAAAGAAAATCTTCTCTAAAGATATTCAGTGTTTTGCTGATTCAACATTGAGTCCATTATTTCATTCTTGGTATTATTGAAAAACTATTTTACATGTAATAAGTACTCAACAAATATTTATTCAGTTAATCAAGTGCTTTATACATTTATTTTTGCCTCAGACAAGTCAAAGAACAAAATATGTTGGTATTACTCTGCATTGATTTGGACTCTACAGAGACTGTAACCTTTTATGGAGGCTATAATCATACTTGGTTCTGTGCTGGAGCCTGGACAATCATAAAGCAAGAGATCACTTTGAAATCAACCAGCTTTTTCACACAGCTGCTGTACAGTCTTGTGAAATATTTCAGATGTGGGGTCTATTGTGTTGGAGAGAAGCAGAGTCCATCAATTGGTATAATAAAAATGCAGATCACTCCCAAAAATGCCAAGGAGAAAAAAATGTTTCATAGTTGCAAACAACATTGATCAAATCATACTGTCTGAAAATACCTAGTGTTGGCAAAATGATTGTGATCATTTCAGACCACTAGAATGCAGAGAGGATCAACTCTGCTACAAACAAAGCAACTTCTCAGACTAATTCGCAGTAAGGCAGCACTTACAGATCTCTTACAGTTAGCCTGCTTGTCCTTCTGAATGAAAGAAATAGCCAGTATGAGACCAAGACATGAGTGTTGGTGCTTGTATGAAGGGCTGACATGAAGCTCTGTGGAATAAACATGGTTTGTGCTGGTTCCTCAGCCCTTTACCCACCATTGAAGCATACAAAATACATCTACAACTGCCAGGGTCTTGCATTCAGATGTCTTTTAAAAACCTTATGCAATACTATAGTTTTTCACATAAGGAATCCTTCTGAAATGTGTATCAAGGAGAAGAGTGACCAATAACTCTAACCAAACAAATGAAAGACCTGTATGAATAATTTCAAGTCTGTCAAAAAAAAAATAGATGATCTCAGAAAATGGAGAGATCTCCCATGCTCATGGATTGGCAGAATTAACATAGTAAAAATGGTCATCCTACCACAGGCAATCTATAGATTCAATACAGTCCCCATCAAAATCCCAACATAATTCTTCAAAGACATGGAAAGATTAATTCTGAAATTCATCTGGAAAGGCAAAAACACAGAATAGTGAAAATAATTCTTAACAAAAAGGACAGCTGAGGGAATTACCATCCCTGACTTCAAGCTTTACTACAGAGCAATAGTGATAAAAACTTCATGGTATTGGTACAGAGACAGACATGTTGATCCGTGGAATACAATTGAAGATCCAGAAATAAAACCTCACACTTATGGTCATTTGATCTTTGACAAAGACACCAAAAATACACAATGGAAAAAAAAGCATCTTCAATACATGGTGCTGGTCTAGCTGTCTGTCTGTATGTAGAAGAATGAAAATAGACCCATATTTGTCACCTTGTACAAATCTTAAGTCAAAGTGGATCAAGAACCTCAACATAAAGCCAGATACACTGAATCTAATAGAAGAAAAAGTGGGAAAGAGCTTTGAACTCGTAGGCACAGGGAGAAGTTTGCTAAACAGAACTTCAATGGCTCATGATATAAAAGTTGAAAAATTCTTTAAACAGAGACTTTTGAGGAATATGTGTATCTGTGTGTGCACCACAGCACACCATAGAGCCTCTGAAAATATTCTTCAGGAGCAATACCCTTTCAGTTTTATTTTTCCATAGTCATGATTTTATTTACGTAATTTCTAGGTATCGCTCTGGAATGTAAGCCTGAGTGCAGAGGATACTGTGAACACTGGACACTTCTGGTTAACAATAAATGTTTCCTATTGACATGAGAACTAGTTAAGGCCTTATGGTCTAAGAATTACACTGCCTCATGTTCAGGCATTGCCAAGTAATTGTCTTAATTCAATTATTTATTATAGATCCTTCTCTGGTTCTAAATTCTCTAACTACTGGCATGCTACCTTTATGCTGGACATAGAAATGAAAATATCCTGTGATCTAAACACAAAGAGAATTCTCCTTGAAGAGGGAACAATATTTATCTTTATGTTTTAGAATTAAAATTGGGTTAAGACATGTAGTCAACATCCTCACTTAGTTTCAACTATTTTAATGAATATTATTTTTAAACATAATAAGTCCTGGTTAGGTTTTTATACCCTCACAATACAGTTATGGTCGTGACATGGCCAAAGAAAATTACGTGAATAATAAAGTTCAAAAGCTAAGTACGATACCACAAAAGCTATGGTGTTCTGTGGGTTATTATGAGATAATATAAAAACACATATATATAGTTAATTCTGCTTCATGGGATTTACTAATTCCAAATGGAAAGAAAAAAAGACTATGTAATCCCCCAACTATTCATTTTAATGAATGTTTATCACCTATTTTGTACAAGCCACTCTCCTAGACTTTCTGAGTAAATAGAGGTACCACTGACCAAGTGGGGCAAATGCACCTACTTTGTGGTGCTGGCTTTCTAGAGAAATAAAGGTTGTGAGAATATACTTATAAATAGTAACATAAATAAAGTACATACTAGGTTAAAATTATCAAAACAAAATGAGAAAAACAATAAAAAGATTCTATGACATTGATAGCAGCTCATAAAGGTGGAATCACTGGTGTGATGACCAGAGTGTCACTGAGGAGACTTCTTGGTGACATTTCTGCAGGAAGAGTAAGACCATAATTTAGACACTGCATGGCATCTGCCTGTAGTGATGGCCTGTGCTCTTTGGCAATAGCACCAGGGGTCAGAAAGACAGTGAAGAAATTGTTTCATTGTTGGGAAATGTTTTGTTATTTAAGCTGAGTACTATATGTCTGCCCATAGAAATTAAGTAAAAGGAAAATAAAAGACAATATCCAAATTGGAAAAAAATAAAATTCTCCCAATTCACAAATGGCTTTATCTACCTTATAGAAAATCTTGGAAAATAAATAGAAAACAACTCCAAAAACAATAAATCCAGTACCTCACAAGCAATATGATACATATATCAAACAAGTTATTTCTATATCCTAGCAATAAACAAAGCCAAAATAACTTGAGAAAACTAATTCATTTATAATAGCACCAAAAAAAATAAAAAACATATTTAAGGTTATGTGAAACTTCAAGATATAAACACTGAAATTTCAAAAATAGTACTGAAAGTAATTACAGAACTAACTAAATGGAGAAAGATTCTATGATAATGAGCCCATAAGGAAGTATTTTTACAATTATAAAATACTTTGTTTAATACTGCATTCAACTGTATCTAAGTGAAATTAAGAACTTAGAAGAAATTGATACTTTTATAAGGAACTGTACCAAAGACAAGCTGACAACAGAAAAAAAACAGACAGTGTTAAGGAGTCAGTCAAGGAAAAGCACTAAGCCTCTATAACTCCATAGGAGTTCATTGTTATTAAAGCTCTACCCATCAAAGAGTATTTAATATAGTCTATTTATTGTGGGACAGTGGATTGTGCAGAGACAGCCTGGTCCCAGGTCCAGCAAAAGTTTGGAGCCCCAGTGATCCTGTGGGTGGTTATTTCTGCCTGGGACAGAAGGTGTTCTGCCATGCCTCTGGGTCCCTGGCTCCTGTCACATAGCTACAGTCTCCCACACCTCTCCATCCCCCAACAGAGAGGTCTGTGGCCATCAGCAGCAAGCCCTCCCACATGCAAATAAGGTTTCCCCAAAGTTCTCAGACCAAACCAATGAGAAGTACCTGTTGTCCGACCCTTACCCACTCCAAAACTGTATATAAGAATCCTATCCAGAAGGATTAAAGGTGCAAGAACTACTTTGTCATCTGAGCTGTTAACACTTGGGAAGAGGTCTGTTTTCCTGAAGTGCTGCCTAAAGCTCTGCCGCACTCCTCATTGGCTAGTTGCACTCCTCATTAGCCCAGCCCGACCTGACTCAGAGCAATAACCTGGAAGGCTTGGCAGAGAAGGAGGTGGAGCTAAGAAGAGGAAATGACACCCCACCCCACCCCCTGCCTCGCCTACACTTGCTTTCCCTTCGCTGGAATTCTTGCGTGAGGCCAGGCCAGAGATCTCCATGGAAAACCTCTGGTACACAGAGCCATAATTTATTTCTATTTCATAGAAATAAAAAAGAATTTTTTAAGTTTCCTCATAAAGTCAGTACCCTTTTTGAGATAAAAAATAAACCTACAAATATGGTCATTTATAAATATTAAGAGAAAATACTAAACAAAATGTAGGCAAAGATATATAACTACATTACAAAATCATCATGACAAAATGTTGTCCAATTATTTCAGTTATTTAAACACATTTTAACACTAGGAAAGTCTTTGATAAAATTCATCATATTAATTGACTTTTCTTCATACATGAATAAAAGACTAGCCAAGTTCAACATGCATTTTATGATCACAATATGATAGGTATTTCCTTGTGTTTGGTTTGAATTTTCATTATGTGTGTGTGTGTGTGTGTGTGTGTGTGTGTGTGTGTGTGTGTCTGTGTGTGTGTCTGTGTGTGTGTCTGTGTGTATCTGTGTCTGTGTGTGTCTGTGTCTGTGTCTGTGTGTGTACAGAGGATTCTCCTTTTCTACCTTTATGTGGATTTGGGGAATGAGCTCATATCAGGCAAATTTATCTACTGATCCATCTCATCAGATCAGTACCAACAACAAAAATATTAACATCTCTCAGTATCAATCAGTTGTCATTCCAGGACTTCTGTTTGTATTTGTTCTACATCTTCATTTAAATAGGATAATATTTGCATACATCCTGTGAATATTTTTTCTCATATAGTTTAAATAATTTCTAGGGTGTTTTAATGCCTAATTAACATAATGTAATATAAATTCTAGATAGTTGTTATGTTATATTGTTTTTGGAAACATTAATAAAAAGAAAAGTCTGAGTATTTTCAATAAAGAATTTTATTTTTCCATTTCTGTGACAAACAAGATGGGGATTGCACCGGATCTGTAAATAGCCTTTGGTACTGGAAACTACTTAATGATAGTAAAGTTATGGTTATTGGAAGAGAATCTATAACCACTAATTTACCAACACAACATAGTCCCTAACAACAATCTGTAATCGCTTGTCCTTATACCCACAGACAAGTGAAGTGTTTACCTCTCATCCAAAAACAACAACAACAACAAAAACACAAATAACAACAACAAAAATCCTTCTCTTTACATCAGAGACCATTTAAAAAAAAACAAAAAAAAAAACCCACAATCAATCAAAATGCAAGATGTGGAGCCCAGTCCCAGGGAATCTATTAACCACTCTGCCACCTAAGGTTCAGGAACCATTTCAGAAGGCAAGGGTGTAGATTTTGAGTACCAGAAGATCAAGGAGTCTCCTGTGAGATTGTACTTCTCAGTGATGTCTGGGGCTACATCAGAAAAGTTTCACCAACAAGACAGCCCAAATGTAAGCTGAACAAGGTGACACAAATCTGAACCCAGAAAAAAAAATTCCAGCAGGTCTCAACCCTACGGAAAGATTTATAGGTGCCTGAGAAAAGCTGCGATCAGGAGGGATCATATTCCCCAAGGAAGAGTACAACTACTGCTTGTGCAAAACCAAATGGTCAGACCCAAAATCATACATGCAAGTAGCTTTATGTGGACTGAGCAGGTTACATTTAGAAATATGCAAGCATTAATAATTTAAATCAAAAAGAGGCCATGAATTTGAAGAAGTGTGGGGAGAGGTATATAGAAGAATTTGGAGGTGGAAAGGGGGAAAAAAAAAACATGTTGTAAGTGTATCATAATCCAAGGATTTTTTTTAATGGAATTTTGTGTTTATATATCTATCAATTTGTCTGTCTGGGTTTTTTGTTTGGTTGTGTGTGGGGGTTTTCCTTTGTTTGTTTGTTTTTTTGTTTGTTTGTGACAGGGTCCTGCTATCATCCATTTAATTCTGGTTAGCTCCAAACTCACCACATACTCAAGCTAGCCTCAAACTTAAAGAAATGTTCTTGTCTTTTAAGTGTTGGTACTTATGAGCATAATCTTGGTTTCAAATGGTTTCAAATATGTACTGTTTGAATCCATGAATACACAGCCCTCTAACATAGATAGATGTTAAATAGAAAAATAGGTGATAGATAGGTAGATAGATAGATAGATAGATAGATAGATAGATAGATAGATAGATAGATAGATAGACAGAAGTATTGCAAGAAAACACGACCAAACATGTGATGGAATTGAATAAAACCATCCAAGACCTAAAAAGGGAAGTAGACACTATAAAGAAAACCCAAAGTGAGGCAACACTGGAGATAGAAAACCTAGGAAAAAAATCTGGAACTATAGATGCAAGCATCAGCAACAGAATACAAGAGATGGAAGAGAGAATCTCAGGTACAGAAGATTCCATAGAGAACATCTACACAACAATCAAAGAAAATGCAAAACACAAAAAGATCCTAACTCAAAACATCCAGGAAATCCAGGACACAATGAGAAGACCAAACATGTGGATAACAATAGGAGAAGATGAGAATGAAGATTTTCAACTTAAAGGGCCAGAAAATATCTTCAACAAAATTGTAGAAGAAAACTTCCCAAACCTAAAGGAAGAGATGCCCATGAATATACAAGAAGCCTACAGAACTCCAAATAGACTGGACCAGAAAAGAAATTCCTCCCGACACAAAATAATAATAATCAGAAATAATCAGAACAACAAATGCACTAAATAAAGAGAGAATATTAAAAGCAGTAAGGGAAAAAGGTCAACTAACATATAAAGGCAGGCCTATCAGAATTACACCAGACTTTTCACCAGAGACTATGAAAGCCAGAAGATCCTGGACAGATGTTATACAGACCTTAAGATTACACAAATGCCAGCCCAGGCTACTATACCCAGCCAAACACTCAATTACCATATATGGAGAAACCAAAGTTTTCCACGACAAAACCAAATTCACACATTATCTTTCCATGAATCCAGCCCTTCAAAGGATAATAACAGAAAAAAAAAAACCAATACAAGGACAGAAATCACACCCTAGAAAAAGCAAGAAAGTAATCCCTCAACAAACCAAAAAGAAGACAGCCACAAAAACAGAATGACAACTCTAAAAGCAAAAATAATAGGAAGCAACAATTACTTTTCCTTAATATCTCTTAATATCAATGGACTCAATTCCCCCAATAAAAAGACATAGACTAACAGACTGGCTATATAAACATGACCCAACATTCTGCTGTTTACAGGAAACCCATTTCAGGAAAAAAGACAGACACTAGCTCAGAGTGAAAGGGTGGAAAACACTTTCCAAGCAAATGGTCTGAAGGAACAAGCTGGAGTAGCCATTCTAATATCGAATAAAATTGACATGCAACCCAAAGTTATCAAAAAAGACAAGGAGGTAAACTTCATACTCATTAAAGATAAAATCCTCCAAGAGGAACTCTCAATTCTGAATATCTATGCTCCAAACGCAAGGGCAGCCACACTCATTAAAGAAACTTTAGTAAATCTCAAAGCACATACTGAACCACACACAATAATAGTGGGAGACTTCAACACACCACTTTCATCAATGGACAGATCTTGGAAACAGAAACTAAACAGGGACACAGTGAAACTAACAGAAGTGATGAAACAAATGGACTTAACAGATATTTACAGAACATTTTATCCTAAAACAACAGGATATATCTTCTTCTCAGCACCTCATGGTACCTTCTCCAAAATTGACCATATAATTGGTCACAAAACAGGCCTCAACAGATACAAAAATAATGAAATCGTCCCATGCATCCTATCAGACCACCATGGACTAAGGCTGATCTTCAGTAACAACATAAATAATGGAAAGCCAACATTCACGAGGAAAATGAATAACACTCTTCTCAATGATAACTTGGTCAAGGAAGGAATAAAGAAAGAAATTAAAGACTCTTTAGAGTTTAATGAAAATGAAGCCACAACATGCCCAAACTTATGGGACACTATGAAAGCATTTCAAAGAGGGAAACTCATAGCTCTGAGAGCCTCCAAAAAGAAACTAGAGAGAACACACACTAGCAGCTTGACAACACACATAATAGCTCTAGAAAAAAATGAAGCAAATTCACCCAAGAGGAGTAGACTGCAGGAAATAAACTCAGGGGAGAAATCAACCAAGTGGAAACAAGAAGAACTATTCAAAGAATCAACCAAACGAGGAGCTGGTTCTTTGAGAAAATCAACAAGATAGATAAACCCTTAGCCAGACTCACTAGAGGGCACAGGGACAGCATCCTAATTAACAAAATCAGAAATAGAAAGGGAGACATAACAACAAACCCTAAAGAAATCCAAAACACCATCAGAGCTTTCTACAAAAGGCTATACTCAACAAAACAGGAAAACCTGGACGAAATGGACAAATTTCTAGACAGATACCAGGTACCAAAGTTAAACCAGGATCAAGTTAACGATCAAAACAGTCCCATATACCCTAAAGAAATAGAAGCAGTCATTAATGGTCTCCCAACCAAAAAAAAAAAAAAAAAAAAAAAAGCCCAGGATCACATGGGTTTAGTGCAGAGTTCTATCAGACCTTCAAAGAAGATCTAATCCAAGTTCTGTACAAACTATTCCACAAAATAGAAGTAGAAGGTGCTCTACCCAACTCATTTTTGAAGCCACAATTACTCTGATACCTAAACCACAGAAAGATCCAACAAAGATAGAGAACTTCAGACCAAATTCCCTTATGAATATCGATGCAAAAATACTCAATAAAATTCTCGCTAACCGAATCCAAGAACACATTAAAGCAATCATCCATCTTGACCAAGTAGGTTTTATTTCAAGGATTCAGGGATGGTTTAATATACAGAAATCCATCAACTTAATCCATTATATAAACAAACTCAAAGACAAAAAACACATGAACATCTCCTTAGATTAGGAAAGAGCATTTGACAAACTCTAACACCCATTCATGATAAAAGACTTGGAAAGATCAGGAATTCAAGGCCCATACCTAAACATGATAAAAGCAATCTAGAGCAAACCAGTAGCCAACATTAAAGTAAATGGTGAGAAGCTGGAAGCAATCCCACTAAAATCAGGGACTAGACAAGGCAGCCCACTTTCTCCCTACCTATTCAACATTGTACTTGAAGTCCTAGCCAGAGAAATTTGACAACAAAAGGAGATCAAGGGGATACAAAATGGAAAAAATGAAGTCAAAATATCACTTTTTTGCAAATGATATGATAGTATATATAAGTGGCCCTAAAAATTCCACCAGAGAACTCCTAAACCTGATAAACAGCTTCAATGAAGTAGCTGGATATAAAATTAACTCAAACAGGTCAATGGCCTTTCTCTACACAAATAATAAACAGGCTGAGAAAGAAATTAGGGAAACAACACCCTTTTCAATAGTCACAAATAATATAAAATACCTTGGCGTGACTCTAACTAAGGAAGTAAAAGATCTGTATGATAAGAACTTCAAGTCTCTGAAGAAAGAAATTAAAGAAAATCTCAGAAGATGGAAAGATCTCCCATGCTCATGGATTGGCAGGATCAACATTGAAAAAATGGCTATCTTGCCAAAAGCAATCTACAGATTCAATGCAATCCCCATTCCAACTCAATTCTTCAACAAATTAGAAAGAAAAATCTGCAAATTCTTCTGGAATAACAAAAAACCTAGGATAGCAAAAACTCTTCTCAGGGATAAAAGTACCTCTGGTGGAATCACCATGCCTGACCTAAAGCTTTACTACAGAGCAATTGTGATAAAAACGGCATGGTACTGGTATAATGACAGAAAAGTAGACCATTGGAACAGAAATGAAGACCCAGAAATGAACCCACACACCTATGGTCACTTGATATTTGACAAGGGAGCTAAAACCATCCTGTGGAAAAAAAGACAGCATTTTCAACAAATGGTGCTGGCACAACTGGTGGTTATCAAGTAGAAGAATGCAAATTGATCCATTCCTATCTCCTTTCACTAAGGTCAAATCTAAGTGGATCAAGGAGCTCCACATAAAACCAGAGACACTGAAATTTATAGAGGAGAAAGTAGGGAAAAGCCTCGAAGATATTGGCACAGAGGAAAAATTCCTGAATAGAACAGTAATGGCTTCTGCTGTAAGATCGTGAATTGACAAATGATACCTCATGAAACTGCAAAGCTTCTATAAGGCAAAAGACACCTTCAATAAGACAAAAAGGCCACCAACAGATTGGGAAAGTATCTTTACCTATCCTAAATCAGATAGAGGACTAATATCCAATATATATAAAGAAATCAAGAAGATGGACTCCAGAATATCAAATAACCTTATTAAAAAATGGGGCTCAGAGCTAAACAAAGAATTCTCACCTTCGGAATACTGAATGGCTGAGAAACACCTGAAAAAATGTTCAGCATCCTTAATCATCAGGGAAATGCAAATCAAAACAACCCTGAGATTCCACCACACACCAGTCAGAATGGCTAAGATCAAAAATTCAGGTGACAGCAGATGCTGGCTAGGATGTGGAGAAAGAGGAACACTCTTCCATTGTTGGTGAGACTGCAAGCTTTTACAACCACTCTGGAAATCAGCCTGGCAGTTTCTCAGAAAATCGGATATGGTACCACCGGAGGATCCAGCAATACCTCTCCTGGGCATATATCCAGAAGATGTTCCAACTAGTAAGAAAGAAACATGCTCCACTATGTTCATAGCAGTCTTATTTATAATAGCCAGAAGCTGGAAAGAACCCAGATGCCCCTCAACAGAGAAATGGATAAAAAAAAATGTGGTTCATTTACCAAATGGAGTACTACTCAGATATTAAAAAAAATGAATATATGAAATTCCTAGGCAAATGGTTAGACCTGGAGGGCATTATACTGAGTGAGATAACCCAATCACAAAAGAACTCAAATGATATTTACTCACTGATAAGTGGATATTAGACCAGAAACTTAGAATACCAAAGATATAAGTTACAATTTGCAAAACACATGAAACTCAAGAAGAAAGAAGACCAAAGTGTGGACACTTTGCCCCTTCTTAGAATTAGGAACAAAACAGTCATGGAAGGAGTTACAGAGACAAAGATTGGAGCTGAGATGAAAGGATGGACCATCTAGAGACTGCCATATCTGAGGATCCACCCCATAATCAGCCTCCAAACGCTGACACCATTGCATAATCTAGCAAGATTGTGCTGATAGGACCTTGATATTGCTGTCTCTAGTGAGACTACACCGGGGCCTAGCAAACACATATGTAGATGCTCACAGTCAGCTATTGGATGGATCACAGGGCCCTCAATGGAGGAGCTAGAGAAAATACCCAAGGAGCTATAGGGATATGCAACCCTATAGGCAGAACAACATTAGGAACTAACCAGTATCCCGGAGCTCTTTTTTTTTCCCATTTTTTATTAGGTATTTAGCTCATTTACATTTCCAGTGCTATACCAAAAGTCCCCCATACCCACCCACCCCCACTCCCCTACCCACCCACTCCCCTTTTTGGCCCTGGCGTTCCCCTGTACTGGGGCATATAAAGTTTGCGTGTCCAATGGGCCACTCTTTCCAGTGATGGCCGACTAGGCCATCTTTTGATACATATGCAGCAAGAGTCAAGAGCTCTGGGGTACTGGTTAGTTCATAATGTTGTTCCACCTATAGGGTTGCAGATCACTTTAGCTCCTTGGGTTCTTTCTCTAGCTCCTCCATTGGGAGCCCTGTGATCCATCCACTAGCTGACTGTGAGCATCCACTTCTGTGTTTGCTAGGCCCTGGCATAGTCTCACAAGAGTCAGCTACATCTGGGTCCTTTCAATAAAATCTTGCTAGTGTATGCAATGGTGTCAGCGTTTGGATGCTGATTATGGGGTGGATCCCTGGATATGGCAGTCTCTAAATGGTCTATCCTTTCATCTCAGCTCCAAACTTTGTCTCTGTAACTCCTTCCATGGGTGTTTTGTTCCCAATTCTAAGGAGGGGCATAGTGTCCACACTTCAGTCTTCATTCTTCTTGAGTTTCATGTGTTTAGCAAATTGTATCTTATATCTTGGGTATCCTAGGTTTGGGGCTAATATCCACTTATCAGTGAGTACATATTGTGTGAGTTCTTTGTGAATGTGTTACCTCACTCAGGATGGTGCCCTCCAGTCCATCCATTTGGCTAGCAATTTCATAAATTCATTCTTTTTAATAGCTGAGTAGTACTCCATTGTGTAGATGTACCACAATTTCTGTATCCATTCCTCTGTTGAGGGGCATCTGGGTTCTTTCCAGCTTCTGGCTATTATAAATAAGGCTGCTATGAACATAGTGGAGCATGTGTCCTTCTTACCAGTTGGGGCATCTTCTGGATATATGCCAGGAGAGGTATTGCTGGATCCTCCGGTAGTACTATGTCCAATTTTCTGAGGAACCGCCAGACTGATTTCCAGAGTGCTTGTACAAGCCTGCAATCCCACCAACAATGGAGGAGTGTTCCTCTTTCTCCACATCCACGCCAGCATCTGCTGTCACCTGAATTTTTTATCTTAGCCATTCTGACTGGTGTGAGGTGGAATCTCAGGGTTGTTCTGATTTGCATTTCCTTGATGATTAAGGATGTTGAACATTTTTCAGGTGCTTCTCTGCCATTTGGTATTCCTCAGGTGAGAATTCTTTGTTCAGTTCTGAGCCCCATTTTTTAATGGGGTTATTTGATTTTTTGGAAACCACCTTCTTGAGTTCTTTATATATGTTGGATATTAGTCCCCTATCTGATTTAGGATAGGTAAAGATCCTTTCCCAATCTGTTGGTGGTCTTTTTGTCTTATTGATGGTGTCTTTTGCCTTGCAGAAACTTTGGAGTTTCATTAGATCCCATTTGTCAATACTTGATCTTACAGCACAAGCCATTGCTGTTCTGTTCAGGAATTTTTCCCCTGTGCCCATATCTTCAAGGCTTTTCCCCACTTTCTCCTGTATAAGTTTCAGTGTCTCTGGTTTTAGGTAAAGTTCCTTGATCCACTTAGATTTGACCTTAGTACAAAGAGATAAGTATGGATCGATTCGCATTCTTCTACACGATAACAACCAGTTGTGCCAGCACCAATTGTTGAAAATGTTGTCTTTCTTCCACTGGATGGTTTTAGCTCCCTTGTCAAAGATCAAGTGACCATAGGTGTGTGGGTTCATTTCTGGGTCTTCAATTCTATTCCATTGGTCTACTTGTCGGTCTCTATACCAGTACCATGAATTTTTTATCACAGTTGCTCTGTAGTAAAGCTTTAGGTCAGGCATGGTGATTCCACCAGAGGTTCTTTTATCCTTGAGAAGAGTTTTTGCTATCCTAGCTTTTTTGTTATTCCAGATGAATTTGCAAATTGCTCCTTCTAATTCATTGAAGAATTGAGTTGGAATTTTGATGGGGATTGCATTGAATCTGTAGATTGCTTTTGGCGAGATAGCTATTTTTACAATGTTGATCCTGCCAATCCATGAGCATGGGAGATCTTTCCATCTTCTGAGATCTTCTTTAATTTCTTTCTTCAGAGATTTGAAGTTTTTATCATACAGATCTTTCACTTCCTAAGTTAGAGTCACACCAAGAGATTTTATATTATTTGTGACTATTGAGAAGGGTGTTGTTTCCCTAATTTCTTTCTCAGCCTGTTTATTATTTGTGTAGAGAAAGGCCATTGACCTGTTTGAGTTAATTTTATATCCAGCTACTTCATTGAAGCTGTTTATCAGGTTTAGGAGTTCTCTGGTGGAATTTTTAGGGCCACTTATATATACTATCATATCATCTGCAAAAAGTGATATTTTGACTTCCTCTTTTCCAATTTGTATCCTCTTGATGTCCTTTGGTTGTCGAATTGCTCTGGCTAATACTTCAAGTACTATGTTGAAAAGGTAGGGAGAAAGTGTCCAGCCTTGTCTAGTCCCTGATTTTAGTGGGATTGCTTCCAGCTTCTCTCCATTTACTTTGATGTTGGCTACTGGTTTGCTCTAGATTGCTTTTATCATGTTTAGGTATGGGCCTTGAATTCCTGATCTTTCCAAAACTTTTATCATAAATGGGTGTTGGATATTGTCAAATGCTTTTTCTGCATCTAACGAGATGATCATGTGGTTTTTGTCTTTGAGTTTGTTTATATAATGGATTACATTGATGGATTTTCGTATATTAAACCATCCCTGCATCCCTGGAATAAAACCTTCTTGGTCAGGATGGATGATTGCTTTAATGTGTTCTTGGATTCGGTTAGCGAGAATTTTATTGAGGATTTTTGCATCGATATTCATAAGAGAAATTGGTCTGAAGTTCTCTATCTTTGTTGGGTCTTTCTGTGGTTTAGGTATCAGAGTAATAGTGGCTTCATAAAATGAGTTGCGTAGAGTACCTTCTACTTTTATTTTGTGAAATAGTTTGTGCAGAACTGGAATTAGATCTTCTTTGAAGGTCTGATAGAACTCTGCACTAAACCCGTCTGGTCCTGGGCTTTTTTTGGCTGGGAGACTATTAAAAACTGCTTCTATTTCTTTAGGTGATATGGGACTGTTTAGATGGTCAACTTGATCCTGATTCAACTTTGGTTCCTGGTATCTGTCCAGAAATTTGTCCATTTCCTCCAGGTTTTCCTGTTTTGTTGAGTATAGCCTTTGTAGAAGGATCTGATGGTGTTTTGGATTTCTTCAGGATCTGTTGTTATGTCTCCCTTTTCAGTTCTGATTTTGTTAATTAGGATTTTGTCCCTATGCCCTTTAGTGAGTCTAGCTAAGGGTTTATCTATCTTGTTGATTTTCTCAAAAAACCAACTCCTCGTTTGGTTAATTCTTTGAATAGTTCTTCTTGTTTCCACTTGGTTGATATCTCCCCTGAGTTTGATTATTTCCTGCAGTCTACTCCTCTTGGGTGAATTTGCTTCCTTTTTTTCTAGAGCTTTTAGATGTTTTGTCAACCTGCTAGTATGTGCTCTCTTCCATTTCTTTTTGCAGGCACTCAGAGCTATGAGTTTTCCTCTTAGAAATGCTTTCATTGTGTCCCATAGGTTTGGGTACGTTGTGGCTTCATTTTCCTTAAACTCTAAAAAGTCTTTAATTTCTTTCTTTATTCCTTCCTTGACCAAGGTATCATTGAGAAGAGTGTTGTTCAGTTTCCACGTGAATGTTGGCTTTCCATTATTTATGTTGTTATTGAAGATCAGTCTTAGGCCATGGTGGTCTGATAGGATGCATGGGACAATTTCAATATTTTTGTATCTGTTGAGGCCTGTTTTGTGACCAATTATATGGTCAATTTTGGAGAAGGTCCCGTGAGGTGCTGAGAAGAATGTATATCCTTTTGTTTTAGGATAAAATGTTCTGTAGATATCTGTCAGGTCCATTTGTTTCATAACTTCTGTTAGTTTCACTGTGTCCCTGTTTAATTTCTGTTTCCACGATCTGTCCATTGATGAAAGTGGTGTGTTGAAGTCTCCCACTATTATTTTGTGAGGTGCAATGTGTGCTTTGAGCTTTACTAAAGTGTCTTTAATGAATGTGGCTGCCCTTGCATTTGGTGCGTAGATATTCAGAATTGAGAGTTCCTCTTGGAGGATTTTACCTTTGATGAGTATGAAGTGTCCCTCCTTGTCTTTTTTGATAACTTTGGGTTGGAAGTCGATTTTATCTGATATTAAAATGGCTACTCCAGCTTGTTTCTTCAGACCATTTGCTTGGAAAATTGTTTTCCAGCCTTTCACTCTGAGGTAGTGTCTGTCTTTTCCCCTGAGATGGGTTTCCTGTAAGCAGCAGAATGTTGGGTCCTGTTTGTGTAGCCAGTCTGTTAGTCTATGTCTTTTTATTGGGGAATTGATTCCATTGATATTAAGAGATATTAAGGAAAAGTAATTGTTGCTTCCTTTTATTTTTGTTGTTAGAGTTGGCATTCTGTTCTTGTGTCTGTCTTCTTTTTGGTTTGTTAAGGGATTAATTTCTTGCTTGTTCTAGGGCATGATTTCCGTCCTTGTATTGATTCTTTTCTGTTATTATCCTTTGAAGGGCTGGATTCGTGGAAAGATATTGTGTGAATTTGGTTTTGTTGTGGAATACTTTGATTTCTCCATCTATGGTAATTGAGAGTTTGGCCGGGTATATTAGCCTGGGCTGGCATTTGTGTTCTCTTAGTGTCTGTATAACATCTGTCAAGGCTCTTCTGGCTTTCATAGTCTCTGGTGAAAAGTCTGGTGTAATTCTGATAGGCCTTCCTTTATATGTTACTTGACCTTTCTCCCTTACTGCTTTTAATATTCTATCTTTATTTAGTGCATTTGTTATTCTGATTATTATGTGTCGGGAGGAATTTCTTTTCTGGTCCAGTCTATTTGGAGTTCTTTAGGCTTCTTGTATGATCATGGGCATCTCTTTCTTTATGTTTGGGAAGTTTTCTTCTATTATTTTGTTGACGATATTAGCTGGCCCTTTAAGTTGAAAATCTTCATTCTCATCAATTCCTATTATCCTTAGGTTTGGTCTTCTCATTTTGTCCTGGATTTCCTGGATGTTTTGAGTTAGGATCCTTTTGCATTTTGTATTTTATTTGACTGTTGTGTCGATGTTCTCTATGGAATCTTCTGCAACTGAGATTCTCTCTTCCATTTCTTGTATTCTGTTGCTGATGCTCGCATCTATGGTTCCAGATCTCTTTCCTTGGGTTTCTATCTTCAGCGTTGCCTTGCTTTGGGTTTTCTTTATTGTGTCTACTTCCCTTTTTAGTTCTAGTATGGTTTTGTTCATTTCCATTACCTGTTTGGATGTGTTTTACTGTTTTTCTTTAAGGACTTCTACCTGTTTGGCTGTGTTTTCCTGCTTTTCTTTAAGGGCCTGTAACTCTTTAGCAGTGCCCTCCTGTAATTCTTTAAGTGACTTATGAAAGTCCTTCTTGATGTCCTCTATCATCATCATGAGAAATGTTTTTAAATCTGGGTCTAGATTTTCGGTTGTGTTGGGGTGCCCAGGACTAAGTGGGGTGGGAGTGCTGCGTTCTGATGATGGTGAGTGGTCTTGATTTTTGTTAGTAGGATTCTTACGTTTGCCTTTCGCCATCTGGTAATCTCTGAAGCTAGCTGTTTTAGTTGTCACTGTTAAGAGCTTGTTCTTCAGGTGACTCTGTTAGCCTCTATAAGCAGACCTGGGAGGGTAGCACTCTCCTTAGTTTGAGTGGGCAGAGTATTCTCTGCAGGCAAGCTCTCTTCTTGCAGGGAAGGTACCCAGATATCTGGTGTTCGAACCGGACTCCTGGCAGAAGTTGTGTTCCACTTACTAGAAGTCTTAGGATCCCGTGTGGAATCCTGTGTGGGCCCTTGCGGGTGTCAGGCGACTCTGCTGGCAAGGTAGCCCGGGGCTTGAGTGGAGCGAAAGGGGCTTGTGCCCCAGGTCAGGCCCGGGTAGTCTGCTTCCCTGTGTACCGCAGTCTCAGGTTCCGCGTGATTGGATTGGGGCAGGTGCTGGGTTCCACTCACCAGAGGTCTTAGGATCCTGTGGGGAGTCCTGTGTGGGCCCTTGCGGGTGTCAGGTGATTCCCCTGGCAAGGTAGCCCGGGGCTCGAGTGGAGCGGAAGGGGCTTGTGCCCCAGGTCAGGCCCAGGTAGTCTGCTTCCCTATGTACCGCAGTCTCATGTTCTGCGGGATTGGATTGGGGCAGGCACTGTGTTCCACTCACCAGAGGTCTTAGGATCCCATGGGGAATCCTGTGTGGGCCCTTGTGGGTGTCAGGCGACTCCGCTGGCAAGGTAGCCCGGGGCTCGAGTGGAGCTAAGGGGCTTGTGCCCCAGGTCAGGCCCGGGTAGTCTGCTTTCCTATGTACCGCAGTCTCAGGTTCTGCGCGATTGGATTGGGGCAGGCACCGTGTTCCACTCACCAGAGGTCTTAGGATCCCGTATCCTGGAGCTCTTGACTCTAGCTGCATATGTATCAAAGATTGCCTAGTCGGCCATCACTGGAAAGAGAGGCTCATTGAACTTGCAAACTTTAAATGCCCCAGTACAGGGGAACGCCAGGGCCAAAAAGTGGAAGTGGATGTGTAGGGTGGTCGAGGCCAGGGCATGGGGGACTTTTGGGATAGCATTGGAAATGTTAATGAGGAAAATACCTAATAAGTAAAAAAAAGAAAATAATATCTCCATATATGCAAAAATATTAGAGAGAAAATATAAAATGATCTACATTTGTCCTAGTGAAATAAATATGTGGTATATACATGCATGCATACATACATGCACACATACATACATACATACATAAAGACAGAGAGACACACACAAACAAAAATGGATTGTCCATTTTCCTGAGATTAGATGATAGTATGATAAAACACTATTTTCCTGTCAATACATATGTCAAAGTCTTAATATCTGAAATCTGAATTAATCTGGCTGTTTTTTTGAAATCACAATTTTAATGGTTATAATCTAGTCAGAATGGAGTCATTTGGTTGGTTCTAAATAAAACTAATGTCCTCCTACAAAAGAGACCTCCATTAATCTACAACCAAGGGAAGCATCTTGAGACTGGCTAGAGAGCAGCAGAACCTAAAGGAAATAAAGACTTATTGTGGCAGCTTCAAAGGGATGTAGACCTGTGGAGGATAGTAAGTTTCTGTGTCTTCAAAGACAGGAGCTACTGAAGATTGTTAGGGGAACACTATGAAGTAGTAAAGATAACAAGCTTTCCTAAGTGAATATGCAAATGTGGCAATCATCTCTAATTTATGTGGAAGCACAAACAGGTCAGAAGAGGGGGAAAACAGTTGGAAACCAGAGAAGAAAAATAGCAACAGTCTGTACTTATCAAACATTATACATACTATCATATAATAAAGTACCTATAATTAAAGCAACATGGTTTCATAGCAAACACATAGAAAAGGATCTGCGTAACAAGATAAGAAACCACAGAAATACACCCAATCACATACAGTAATTCAATGTGTGATAAATGTACAATCTTGAATTATTGAGGAAAAGATGAACTTTTAAAAAACAAATGGTTTTGGGAATAACTTAGTAACCATGGGTACACATGTTACATTGTCCCCAGAATAAATTAAAAATGAATCAAAAGTTTAATTGTAAATAATTATTTAGCCATTGAATAAAATTTATATGAATTCCTTTAATTGTATCTCTATATCTGGAGTAGTAAGGAAAAAAGAAGTTAATTTGACAACATTAAGAAAATAAACAATTGAATTTTGTCAAATGCTTTTCAGCATCTAATGAAATGATTGTGTGGGTTTTTTTTTTTTTCCTTTGAGATTGTTTATGTAGTGGATTTCGTTGATGGATTTCTGTATATTGACCATCCCTTCATCCCTGAAATAAAGTCTACTTGATCATGGTGAATGACTGCTTTGATGTGTTCTTGGATTCGGTGGACAAGAATTTTATTGAGTATTTTTGCATCAATATTCATAAGGGAAGTTGGTCTGAAGTTCCCTTTCATTGTTGGATCTTTGTGTGGTTTAGGAATCAGCATAATTGTGGCTTCATAGAACGAATTGGTTAGTGTTCCTTCTGTTTCTATTTTGTGGAGTAGTTTGAAGAGTATTGGTGTTAGGTCTTCTTTGAAGGTCTGATAGAATTCTGCACTGAAACCATCTGGTCCTGGGCTTTTTTTTTTTTTTTTTTTTTTTTTTGGCTGGGAGACTTTTAATGATTGCTTCTATTTCTTTAGGGGTTATGGGACTGTTTAGACTGTTTATCTGATCCTGATTTAACTTTGGTAATTGGTATCTGTCTAGAAAATTGTCCATTTCATCCAGATTTTCCAGTTGTGTTGAGTATAGGCTTTTGTAGTAAGATCTGAAGATTTTTGGAATTTCCTCAGTTTCTGTTGTTACATTTCCCTTTTCATTGCTGATTTTGTTAATTTGGATACTGACCCTATGCCCTCTGGTTAGTCTGGCTAAGGGTTTATCTATGGCCTTGTTGGGCATAAATAGGAGGAGAGACTTTTGGTCCTGAGAAGGCTCGATGCCCCAGTGTAGGGGAATGCCCGGACAGTGAAGCAGGAGTGGGTGGGTTGGTGAGTAGCAGGAGGGGGAATGGGATACAGGGTTTCAGTGGAGAAACCAGGAAAGGGGACAAATTTTGAAATGTAAATAAAGAAAATATCTAATAAAAAAATATCAAATAACAATGAAAAATAAAAGAAAATTCATAATGCAGAGTTCCAAAAAAAGAAAATAAACAATTGTTTATTATAGGAGTCTGGAGAGACAGTTCTGCCATTTAAGCATGGATTGTAGAGACCACTACTGACATAAACACATAAGTTTTTTTTATCAAAACAAGCTAACTGCAGGGAATGCTTCTGGAAAGTCCTGCTTGTTTGTTTGTTTGTTTGTTTGCTTGCTTGCTTGCTTGCTCAGCCCACCTGTGGAATAAAATAAGAATGCAAACTGGATTCTGGACTTCCAGCAGCTATGCTGGCTACAGTCAATCTGTCAATGCAGCTCTTATCTCCCATTTTCATTGATGAGGGTCCTTACTCCATAGAGATTCCTGCAACAATTGCTCATAATTGTAATCACAACAGCAAGCAGATTGAGACAGGACAATCATGGATTTGAGAATAGCCTGGGGCTACAAAGAGAAACTATGTTTCAAAAATAAATGAAGCTCACAAAATAAAAACTACATAAAGAAATTAAATCCATCTTAATAAATGTATACAGATATTTTTTTGCTTGTGTCTTATGCAAGTACCTTTTATATATGCATGTGAAATGAAAGGCAAATTAGAAATAAATTGCATATTGCATCATGAAAGAGTGATATATAAAAACTACATAAAATAAGAAGTATAAAAACAATATATTATAAACAAGACACCATAAAGTGCTTTAAAAATAAGACCTGGGAAGGAGGCTCATCCTTGCTCAGTAGTCATGCTGCAGTTATAGAAGACAACTACCTATTCTAAGAATTTTCAAATACCTTGACCCTTTCCCTGCACTCTCAAGTCTACAAATCATGTTATACCCTAAATGAGGTATAAAATAGAAATGAAATGCCGTGCCTTTAGATCTAGTTTCTTTTGTTAACGTATCTGTTTTACTCAGAGATTTCTACAACCAAGTCATCTCAGCATTGTAGACCAAGGAAGAGCTGGTTTCTCATTGTAAGTTTTTAGTTGCAAAGTGGCTGATGATACTGTCATTTCTTTCTGTCATTTCTGAGCCTCGTTTGCTCAGGGCCTCACTTCAGATTGCTGTTTTTATGTGAGAAATAGACATACTGTCAGTTATTTCCTAGAACTGTCATCTACTTTTCAACTTTTCTTCCACTCATCGTGAATGTTTCCTCTACCATTTTGTTTGATCTCACTATTTGTCTTTTTTACTTGCATATTCATATTGAAATGGGTTTTTTTCATCTCTCTAGTGAGATCCACAACTTCTCTTTTTATAATTAGAAACTAGTAAATTGGTCTTTTAACTTAATATTTCTAGGCTTCTAAGTTGCCTGCAAAAAAAGAAAAAAAAGATTTATTTTCTATGGGTACACACAAGACATTTTCGGGTTTTTGGTTATACACTTAATGTTTGTGACTATTCCATTTACCCACCATGCCCTAAACCTCAATGTGATTTCACTTGGAGATAATTGCCTTTGGGTGGTAATTGGAATTAGATGTGGTCAGAAAGTTGAGGTTCACAAGGTAGGATTAGTGGTCTCAGAAGAGAAATGGAGTATTTCTCTACATCTGTCCCTTAAGAGTATATGGAGATAAAATTAAAAAGCACTTTGGAAGCCTGGAAGGAAGCTCAAACCCATAACGAAACCAGAGACCATGATCTTAAACTTCTCAGATTCCAAAACTGAAAATTATGTCTATGATACAGTGTTTCATTAAGATATTCGAGATCAAAATACTGCTTCTTTTTATTAGAAACTATCTGTTGTCAACTTTCAATTGCACTTTTATACAGTTTTTGCAATTTATGTCTATTATTTAAATATTATCCCTCAACTTTCTATGTAATAAAGAAACAAAAATAGGGTTTGCTTCTGAAGTTTAAGCTCTTTTCCATCATTATTAAAGAATAAGCTCTAGTAGTTGGTTTTCAAATATGCCACAAGCCAGCTTAGATCCATCTATGAAACACTATGCCACATTTGCTGACAGCCTGCTAAGCTATACTCACCAAACCATACACACACACACACACACACACACACACACACAAACACACACAATTAGAAATATCTCCTCTTCTTTTTTATTATATATTTTATTTATTTACATTTTGAATGTTATCCCCTTTCCCAGTTTCCCCTCTACCAACTCCATATCCCATCCCCTTTCCCCCTGCTTCTATGAGGGTGCTCTCCCACCCACCCACCCATCCACTCCTACCTCATTGCCCTGGCATTCCCCTAAACTTGGGCATCGAGCCTTCACAGGACCAAGGACCTTTCCTTCTACTGATGCCAGGTAGTTTATTAATGATTTAATAATTTAAATGCTTATAATTTTCACAAAATTAGAAAAAAAAAACCTGTTCTTAAATTTCCTTCATACAAAACTGAAAATTTTCAAGCATTTCAAGTATTTTGTGCTGTAGCTAAACTTAAAATGATGATTGGACTAGTTAAATTTTTTGTCAACTTGATGAAAACTAAAGTCATCTAGGAAGAAAAATATGTCATTTGAGGGGTTACTCCAATTGCATTGGACTATGAACACACCTGTAGGGCATTTCCTCGATTTTTGTTTGAAATTGGTGATAGAATCTATGGATAGATAATCTAGGGCTGTGTAAAAATAGTGAGCAAACCAGAGTATGCAAGTCAGTAAGCAGATTCTCCCCCATTGTACCTCCCTCCGCACCTGCTTGAGATTCTACCCTTACTTCCCTCAGTTACTAAATATGGTCAGGACATGTAAAACAAATAAACTCTTCTCTTAAATTGACTTTGGTCATTGTGTCTTTGTCATAGAAACAAAAGCAATCTAGGACACCATTTATCATCAGGTATGTCAATAATTTTATAAACTAAATTTCCCTGTATATAATCCAAAGATGGTTCTGAAATCCATATTCTTGCACTTCCTAGTGATTTGGGGAATGTTTATATTGGAATGAACTCTATGATCAGGTACCTTTAGGTTCACAAAGTCAAGTGGGTTTGGAGGTAGATATGAATTCCATTCCTACAACAGGATTAATAATCAGTAACTATGAACAAAAATGGCTGAGAAACAGAAACATATCACCGAATTCATCTCACCATATGTTCAATGCAAACATGCTTGGGCAACTTCTGAGATGGAAGAAAGTACAATGAAGTGGTTAGATTAGTCAAGGATTGCTAACTTTTTGCAATGTGAGTAGTTTGTTTTTTAAAATGATCTTTAAAAAAATCCAACTACTTGGATTGAATGAATTAATAAGACATCTCTCAGGGGAAGTAAAATTCCATCTGGGAATAGAATGCATAGCACTAAGAAAAAACATCAGACCTTAATAAATCTTTTTGGGATGGTCTAATGGAACATAGATTATCTTAAAATCTTGTAAAGCTAAGACTGGCCTTCAGTTCCTCATCCTTCCTGCCCTGCCCTTTCAATGCTGGGAGCACAAAAAAGCACTACCACACCTAGATTAGGAATAAGAAACTTGAGATTTTGTGCAGGGGAATATATATGGATCTATTTACATTTTTCTACATGCAGACATCCAATTAGACCATTACCATTTGTTGAAAATGCTTTCATTTTTCTATTATAGGGTTTTCGCTTCTTTGTCAAAACTAAAGTGACCATGGGTGTGTGGTTTTATTTCTAAGTCTTTGATTTGATTCCATTTATCAACCTGTCTGTTTCTGTACCAAAGCCTTGCAGTTTTTATTACTATTACTCTGCAGTACAGCTGGAGTTCAGTGATGGTGATTCCCCCAGAAGTTCGTTTATTGTTCAGGATTATTTAGTATATCCGGTTATTTTGTTCTTCCATATGAACCTGAGAATTGTTCTTTCAAGGTCTATAAACATCGTTTTGGAATATTGATGAAAACTGCATTGAATGTGAAGATTCATTTTGTTAAGATGGACATTTACACTATATTAATCATGTCTATCCATCAGCATGGGAGATCTTTCCAACTTCTGATAGCTTCTTCAATTTCTTGCTCCAGGGATTTGAAGTTCTTGTCATAAAGATCTTTCACTTGCTTGGTTAGAATTACACCAATATATTTTATATTATCTGTGACTATTGTGTAAGGTATTGTTTCCCTAATTTCTCTCTCTACCCATTTATCAGTTGTATGAAGGATGGGTACTAATTTCTTTGAGTTAATTTTATATAAAGCCACTTTGCTCAAGAATCTCAACATAAAAATCTATACAATAAGAGATCATGGCAAATGGCCTTGAACTCACTGGCATGGAGACAATTTCCTGAAAAGATCACCAATGGCTAAGGCTCTGAGGACAACTATTAATAATAGAACCTCCTGAAACTGTAATGCTTCTGTAAGGAAAAGAAAACTGTCAATAAGACAGTTGAGAAAAGATCTTCACTAACTCTACATTTGGCAAAGGGCTAATATCCAAAATATATAAAGAACTTAAGAAATTAAAGTTCAAAAAAATTAGATTACCCAATTAAAAATGGGGTACAGAGCTAAACAGAGAATTCTCAACAGAGTGACCAAGAAGCACTTTGAGTTATACTCAATATCCTTAATCATCAGGAAAATGTGAATCTAAACAACCCTGAGATTCCACCTTACAACAATCAGAATGGCTAAGATCAAAATTCAAATGACAGCACATACTGGCAAAGATGTAGAGAAAGAGGAACACCCCTGCATTACTGGTGAGATTGCAAACTTGTAAAACACTCTGAAAATCAATCTGTCGGTTTCTCAGAAAATTGGAAATAGTTCAACCTGAAGACCCAGCTATACCACTCCTGGGCATATACCCAAAAGAGGCTTCACCACCATTTCACAAGGACACGTGCTCCACAATAATCAGAGTAGCTTTATTTGCAATAGCCGGAAACTAGAGACAAGCCAGATGCCCCTCAACAGAAGAATGGATACATGAAATGTGTTTCATTTACACAATGGCATACTTCACATCTATTCAATATAAGGACATCATAAATTTTGCAGGCAAATGGATGGAACTAGAAAATATTATCCTGAATGATGTAACCCAGACTCAAAATTACAGGCATGCGATGTACTCACTTATTAGTTGTTATTAGTCATAAAGCACAGAATACCCATAAACAAGCCCCACAAAGCCAAAGGAAGTAAACGAGAAGGAAGGCCTAATTGAGGATGTTGAATCACACTTAGAAGGTGGAACCAATTAGTCATAGGAGACAGAGGGAGGAAGGGAACTGTGTGGGAGAGAGGAGAGAGTGGAGAGGATTCAAGGTGTGGGGAGATACAGAACAGAGACCTACAGGGTCAGAAGATTAAATAGAAATCTGCATCTTCAAGGGAAGAAGGGTTGGGGGGGGTGGAGATCTTTAAGAAGTCCCAGAGACCTGAGAGAGAAGAGACTCCCAGAAGTCAATGGGGTAACCTTTTCTGAGATGCCTAACAATGGGGACATGTAACCTGAAGAGGCTACCTCCTACATCCAGGAAGGATAAGGACACCAATCCACCCACAAAACTTTTGACCCAAAATTTGTTATGTCTAAAAGAAATACAGGGACAAAGATGGAGCAAAGACTGAAGGAATGGCCAACCAATAACCTGCCCAACTTGAAACTCATCCACAGACAAGCACCAATCCCTGACACTATTAATGATTAGGTTGTGCTTGTAGACAAGAGTCTATCATAACTCTCCTCTGAAAGGCTCTATCCAGTAGCTGACTGAAACAGATGCAGATACCCACAGACAAACATTGGACAGAGGTTGGAGACTCTTATGGAAGAGTTAGTGGAAAGATGGAGGAATTGAAGGGTATGGGAACCCACAGGACCACCAACAAAGTCAAGTAACTTTGCCCTTTGGGAGCTCTTAGAAATTGAGCCACAAACCAAAGAACAAATCTACTGAAATGAGGCTCCTGGCACATATGCAACGGAAGTGCAGCTCAGTCTCCATGTGGGCCCCCCAGAAACTGAAGCAGAGTCTCTCCCTAAAGCTGTAGCCTCACTGTGGTATCTGTTCTCCCACAGGGCTGCCTTGTCTGGCCTCAGTGGGAGAGGATGCACCTTATCTGGAAAAGACTTGATGTGCCAAGGTGAGGGACATTGCCAGGTGGGGAAACATCCCCCTCAGAGAAGAAGGGGAGGGGTGATGGTGATGGAGAGAAGGTTCAGTGAGGGAAAACTAGGAAGGCGGGAGAAGTGCTTGGGATGTTAGTTAGTTAGTTAATTAATTAATTAAAAAGTAAGAGTATATTTAAAGGTAAAAGTCGATTATATGGTACATGAATAAAATTACATGGTATCTTATAAGTGCTATCATGGAATATGCTATAGTAAATACATTAATGTATATTATAATTTTCAATGAAAAAGTTTAATAGATTTCTTTTTTAAAATTGTAATTGTGTGTGTGTGTGTGTGTGTGTGTGTGTGTGTACATGTGTACCTGTGTGTGTTATGCCTAAATGGGAATCTGGCAGCCAAGGAGGCCAGGAGAGGAAATTGGATCTCTTCGACCAGTAATTACAGGTGGTTGTGAGACAGCTTGTGTATATTGAGACCCAAAACCCAGTCCTCTAGAATAGCAGTAAGCCCTCTTGACCTCTGAGCCATCTCTCCAGTCCCAGAACTCCAGATTTTAATTATATTGCTTTTATGTTCATGAAAATTCTCCTGAAGATATCAGGATGTTCTGTATGAAAACTTCAGTTTGATTCCAATTAGGTTCACCACAAAGCCAATGGATGTGTTGATTTCAGGGCCAGGGTAAAAGTACAGTATCAATGGGAAGAAACACAGCTAAGAGAGAAGACAAATAAATCCAGAATGATGATTTTAATACTCAAAAGTTAACAACAGTTTAGACGAGGTCATTTGTTCAGGGCTAAGAAGAGAGGAAGCCTTTACCCATCTCCTGTCTTAAAACCGGGCAATGATAACAACCTCTGCAGTTAAATGTACCTGGCATAGCATAGAGCATGTGTTCTGAACTTTATAATTTTCAAAGATTCATTGCAGTATCCCTTTCTTAGAACATATTTCCTAACATTGCTTAAAGTGCATTTGTGAAATACTGATAATTTACAGCTCTCTGCTTTTCTGGTCTAACAAACTAAGCAAGTAGACTGGGAATCATTTCCTACTTTAAATGATGTGATTTAAAATTGTTCCCAACTAAATCACCCAATAAGCGAATATCGTAACCTTATAATATTACATTTTCCTAGATCAAATCCCTAGGCAGGAAACAATAAAATATTATGAAATCAGATTAATACACAAGCTAAAAGAATTTCTGTTAGAAAAAAAATAAGGCAGAGGCCTCGTTTCATTTCCTGCTATCAAACATGACTGCATAGCAACCCACTCAGTCTGCAGCTAAAGTTTCAGCCCTGCAGTTTCGTGCAGCATGTACTAATCTAAACAAAGATGTTGTTTGCCAGCTCCATCCACACAACAATGAGCTTCTTCGGAGTTTAGAGTGAACATCTCCCATTATCCTCACATTGGCCTTTTTACATGTCTTTTATGGATGTAATCATTTCACAGTCCATTTGGTTTGACTTTAGTCAAGAGACCTATAGCTGGCAGCCCCTTATTTCCAGAAACTTCTCCATTCTTAAACCAAATGAAGAGCTCGTGTTCTCTAGTTTATAGAGTGAAATTACTGGAGATGCAGAAGTTTGGGCCTACAAATTCTGACTTCATCACTCTGGCTATTTTAAATCAGAGTAAAGGAAAACGTTAAAAAAGAAATTCTACGTTATATTCAAATGCTAATCTGAATTTTGAAAATCATAAAATGTGGTTAGGTGGACATAGTCTGTATTTACATTATGTTTACAGACTTTTAAAATAATGATAAGAGAGATTAATATTAAAATATTATACATGTTAGTTTTCTCTATGGCTTATATTTTTGTCTGTGAGCCTAGCCTTTAAGGGCTGAGCCAACTCTCCAGCCCAATTTCCTCTATAACTTCCACTCGTATTTCCACAATTATCATTTTGAACAATGAAGAAATCATTGCAAATAGATATCGTTTGCAGGCATCAACTTTAAACTGTGTTAATGTTTGCATGAATTCAGGTATCACTAACACACCTGTCTGAAAGGTATTTTTGTAAATGTCTAGGAATGGATTTTATACTCCATTCAGTGTTGATACAGAAACAATATATCTACTCTTTCTATTATTGGCATTTAAAGTCATTAACCTGATACCCGCCAGTAGCCGTCTGAAAATAAATAAATAAAACTCCCCTTAGGATGACTCTCAAGGAAGGAAAGGACTGTCAGCTCTTCTTTCCACCATCTAGCATCTGTCACACACCCTTTGAACAAATGTAAAAGAGTGACAAAGGGGACCATCACCTTAGAGGTACACAATAAATCAATAATAAGTAATCAATAAAATATATGGCAAAAACATCAATACAAGAATAGGACATGTGTCATAGAACTCAGGGCTAGAAATATGGATTCTTGACCCTGACATAGGCGAGTTCAATAGGCTTTCAACCTCTTGTCTAGAATCAACTTATGCTCTTCAGAAGCACTTGGGTTCTTCACTTCCTGTGCTTTCTCCTTCACAACGTATCATTCTGCGCCATTCCATCAAGTCTGTGTCAGTGTCCACTTAATCTCTCCGGCTGGCAAGATGCTCTGATGTGAAATCTTTTACAAGTACTTTGAAAAGAAAAAGAAAACCATCCAACCCGCACTGAATGTAACCATATCAGGCATGACATCATATTTTTATTTGAAAGAAACAGCATAAGAAATCTGTTCCTGCCTGGAGACACATACACTCATTCCTTCGTGTCTCTGACATCCTCACCTCTAACCATGTGAGAATACAATGTCTACTCAAAAGAACAAATAACATGCAAGGCATTCAGTGCTATATATTCCGAAGAGATACTGTTTCCTCATTGCAATGAACTCTGGAATATCTCGTCCTGTAATGGTAGAGACCATTTCTGACATGGGGGTGGGTGGTGTCAGTTGAAAAATAAAATTTTGTTTTAATTTCAAATGTCCTTTCTGTCCAGAAAAAATACACCACAAATAGATTCAGAATTTTTCTTAAAGAGATGAATGAAAATGTCTCACTCATTTCCAAACACAGACACAGAGCATTGCATGCTACCTGCAGAGTCCATCTAGAAGACAACCCTCCTGGAAAACAGTCTCCCATAGAATTCACTTTTAATTTCAGTTTCCCATTGATGTTTTTCCCTTCAAGCTGCATACATATAGAAATCTCTCTTGATTAGAAGAATTTTGTCTTATGTTTATTATTATGTGTTTTTGAATATCTACTCATAATACAGTGGTTAATCTTTCATTATAGCTGGGCTGAGTAATGTCTAGATCGGTAAAGCATGACATAGGTGTGTCCAAACTTGAACAGACAATAAGGACTCAGAGTTAATCTATGGTTTAGTTCAAGTTCAAAATGTGAATATATTGTTGGGAAGATGTGAAACTACCAAAGGTGAGAGACCTGCTTCTCAGAGTATCCCTGGGAGCCATATCTTGCTGTGACTTCCTTCAGTTACTGTCCCTCTTTGCTTGTATTCTTCCATGATGCCCTTCCACCACACCCCCTTGCACATATAATGGGCTTATATGAAACTGTGGGCAAAATAAGTAGTTTCTTCTTTTAAATTGTTTGTGTCGGGCATTTGACATCTCAATGAGAAACTCAGTAGCATACAACTGCAGGAAAAGAGAACAATCCCTAAAACCAGGATTTGATATTCTCTGGGACTCTTTTGCTCCATACCTCTAAAAAGTCAAGGATTTTGTTATAAGGAGGGTGCCACTGTGAAACTTTTTGTTTCCAACCCTGCACTTCTGGTGAAATGTATCTCCATCTAGTCTCTCTAAGCAGAAGTATTTCCTCCTCAATCCTTCTCTGCATTCAACCTCTAAGTAAAGAGATGTTCTTATTTAAAGCTATACTGATCACTATCATAATTACTCTCCCCTCACAGTTCCTCACGCCACTGCAGTTAATTATATTATGCTGTAACTACTGAACATTCACATCACCAAGCAACACTCTTAAATGTGCAGAATCTCATGAGATTAGGTTTCTTAACACTGTCCTGGTCTGAGAAAGTTTCCCTTCAGCTCACTCAACATTTCTTCAGTGTCCTTGCCTTTGTCTTGTAATTCTCACACATAAAATGTAATTATAGATAAAATTCCTCCTGAGACTAGCTTTTCGCTGTCTGACCAAAGTACATTTTGCTCAAGCATTAAATCACATCTCTGCTCACCTCCCAACACTAACTACAACTTGGATTCTTGTTTTCTAGTATTAAAGTGGCCAGCTTATACTCTCTCTATTAACATTTCAAATTCAAGTTAATTCTCCTTGTATCTTTATAAAATCATATTAAGTCTTTGATATCATGAGTAACTAATAGACATCATTAATTTATAGCAAAAAAAATGTTGAGTGAAATACATCATTTGGAAGCTAAATAGTTTATTTAAGAGCATTTAATTCTGAACATTTAAAAGCTACTTTGTTCTTTTTGTATGCATTGTTTCTGTCAATTCTGTGGCTTTTAGCAATAACCTTCTGTTGATGTTCATCTAATCCATGATAATAACTGTTTTATCTTCTTGATATAAACCATCTGGCCTTTGAATTTTTTTAGCTATCATCACATGATATAAGTTTCATTCAATATGCCCAAGTGACATTTACTTCTTTTTTTAGTGTATTTGTTTTCTTTCAGTAAAATAAGAATTTTAACAAGAACAGGTGTGTCAAAACTGTGATCTTTTATACTAAAACTGTGCTTAAATCTTCTGCAGCTAAGCTATCTTATGAATCTGGGAAGTCTAGCTGATTTCAGTTTCTAAATGTTTAAGTTACCTTAAAGCACTAAGTCTTTCCTCTTCTCCATTCCTTCTTTCCAATCATCAACCTATTTCCTTCCAGCCATCTCCTTCTGACTATATATATATATATATTTGTGAGAAGTGCATTCTTTATCAGTAACATAGTAGCTGCTCACTCAAGCATTTTAGTTTGTGGTGGGATGCATATTTATCACAAACAGTAGTCACAGGAGATAGTATGCTGTTACATCACAAGACTTTTTTTAAAAGATTTATTTATTATTATATGTAAGTACACTGTAGCTGTCTTCAGACACACCACAAGAGGGAGTCAGATCTTGTTACGGATGGTTGTGAGCCACCATGTGGTTGCTGGGATTTGAACTCTGGACCTTTGGAAGAGCAGTCGGGTGCTCTTACCCACTGAGCCATCTCACCAGCCCCACAAGACTTTTCCTGGGGAGACACTGCAGACATATCTACTCACCCAAGATAGGGAGACCATAATAGACCAAAGGATATTACCAAAGTCCAACATGGTGAACCAATGAGTTTTATTGGGGTTGCCTACAGGAACAGAAAAAGACTCAACAGCAATTGTATCGCGTGAGCCCACCCTAATATGGGTGACAGTTCACAAAATCTGGGAACCTGGAGTGCAGTGCACAGCCTACAGGCACATCAACAAATTGGAGAATGTCCTTTTCAAGTAACTCAGTTGTCTAAAGCTCTTTTAGGCAGCTCAGCTACTTTCTGTTTCTCCCAGGCAACTAATCTGGTCTTAGAGACTTCTTTGCAGCTCAGCTCACTCACATTTTATGAGCACTCTCAGTCTTTATTGTGTATGCTGGCAGGGAAGGGCCTGGTGAATTTGCTCAGTTTCAGTGATATCCTAAAACTATTTTGACTTCTTCGCCTTCCTATTTAATGAACTTACCTGCAGGATGGAACATTTTGATGTCCAGGGAAACTGTCTCACAACAGATACTCCGGTACTCTCTATACCTGTAGAACAGAACAGTTTTATTTTACACACACACACACACACACACACACACACACACACACATACACACACACACACACGCACACACACACACACACACACACACACACACACACACACACACACACAGGAGACAGAGCTATGGACAGATGGAAAGAAGGAGGAAGAGAGAAAAAGGTGGAGAGAGAAGAAATAGTGTACTGAATTCCAGTGTTGTATCATCCAAAAGGGTGACTTTTGCTTGCTGTTCAGAGTTCATCTATGCTAATGGTGTCCATGACTAGATTATGGAAAATGTACTTTCCTTCCTACAGGCAAAAAGTCATCCCCATCTGTCAATTTCCGACTTGCCTTACAACAGTAGAAGTAGATTGACTGTTTTCTAACTCTCTGTAAAGCCTAGAAGAGAGGAGGAAGGCAGAAATTCATAATATTGTGGATTGTTTTGGCAGTCTGAGAAGCCAGCTGTTGATTGGAGTTCCACAACACCAGCCAGGGATGTGAGTAGCTTTCTCTGGCATCTGTGTTGTGAATGGCATCTCTGGATGAAATCCTCCAATAGCTTCTTGGCAGCTGAAAATTTCCAGACTGAGATGAAAACATGGCTCTCGATATCTAAATGAGGTGCTAGAATATTTTGATCTTGCCTGAGCCAGCATGAGAACTGTGCGCATCTCAGAATTTCAATCTAAATTTGAACTGATATTCAGAACCTAAGAAATAGTGACTCACAGTGAACAGAATCTTGTTTTACAAACACAATACTATATGGATTTGGGTGACAGGAACCTGTAGGATGTTTTCCCTCATCTCTAGTCTACCCGTGCTTCTTTTCGTCATCAGAACTGGGCCAGCAAGAGCTATTAACTTATACTGTTTGAATTAGGGTTCAGACTGGAAGTAAGCAGAAGGAAATTATCATTCTCACTATTGAATGCTGTTTAAATTGCAAAGCTTGTACAGAAAGACATGTCCTGGTTCTGTTTGTAGCATTTTATTCCTTTGCAGTACAAGTCTTGGATATTATTATCACAGATCACAGGTTTTAAAAAGCAGCAAAAACAGATTGGGGATTTGTTGCTACTGAGATGGAGGAACAACAGTTGCTAATAGAACGTGTCTAAAAGGAGGGCAAGAGATAAATAGGTGAATTAAGCTACCATATGCCCAGTCAATTAAGCAAAATCCTGGTGATTAAAAAAAATGCTGATCTGATTTAAATAGAAAATGCTTTGCCTAAGAATGTAAAGAAATGAAAATACAAATCAAACCATACATTGCTGACTAGTTATAGAGAGCCAGAAATGTTTTATAACTACTGTAAAAATAGAAAATTTCAGGAAACCAAAAGAATTTCACAAATGGTTTTGAAAATTCTTTCTTCAATGTCTTATGAAAACCTATTTACAGTTTATATATGTATATATATATATGTGTGTGTGTGTGTGTGTGTGTGTTCATGCATGCATATATAAACACATTTGAACATAGGTGTGTAGATTGCTAGTAAAGGCAACATGCTTTAGCGCTAAGCATAAATGCTTCCAATATAGAAGATAATATTCTTGGAAAAGTCATAGCATGATGGACAATACCTTCTACAATATTCATGATCTGAAATTATAACAAGAGAAACACAGTTAAAGTGTTTCGGGGTGGGGAAATGATACTTAGAGATTTAAAAGTTTTTGTTTCATCTCATTTCATATAGCATATAAGCCATTTGATGATAGCTTAAGAAATTACATTTTTTAATAAATTAATTTTGTCTACTGACTCTGCCTTTGCATTTTTCACTCTGTTTGATTTTAATTATAACCTAATGATGGTTTTTTGGAAGAATTTGCTAAGCACTTACTATACCAAGCATAAGGAAATTATGTTATAGCCTTTTCACCCTTACACAATCATGTAAGGTACCATAAGAGTTCTTAGTTGCATAGTGAAATAATCTAAATAAAGAACAATAAAAAAAAAAACATCACAATTGAATAAAGTTAATTAATTAACCCTAAATATCATGCTATGAAAAATAAATGTTTCTATCATTCTATTACATATAATTAATGCCACAGATTGTCTGTTAATTAGTGAACAAGTATCTCTAGCATCAATAGTTTATTTGGATGAAGGGAAGCCAGATCCACTGTGAGGCCTGCTCCTTTTCTTGACAATGGATAGATGACTCAGAGAAACAAACAATGATTTATCACCTGGTTATTTTATAAATAAAATTGATGTTTAGCATTAATTGTATGGCCGATCAATAAAGTCAAAAACAAACATCTCAGCTGTTTGTTTAACTCCCCATACAGTCAAGGCTGCATGATTTTGATGGACACTGACACAGAAAGGAGGAAGGGAATACAAGGATTTCCACAGAGACAAGGTCCTTTAAACTGGTCACTAGCATCAGCCCAACTCTCCTTTCCTGTGTTCTTCCTCTAGGACTCCTTCCACCTGCACTTCATTGAGTACAAGAATATTTTAATCAACATTTTTTTACTTACAAAGAAAAGGTACATGGGAAATCCTATAGCCCTTGAAAATATAGGCTTGAGTGGCAGTTAATTAAATAAAGCTAAATAACCCAAGATACTAACTTAATAATAAATGCTTTGTTTCATAACATTTTAGAATAACATGATGCTGGCAGATTACGAACTGTCAATGTTTTTAAAGCTAGTATTAACACAACATGACAGATGCTCAAAGATGCATTAGCACTTTTTGTGATATCAGTTGTGCTCATATCTGTCTTAATGTGAACTAGAGGTATTTTACTGTTGAGAATAAAGCCTTAATCTTTAGAAGCAGACAGAAGGAAATTATCCCTTTCTTTAGCAATTATATGTGTGTTTGATGATTACAGGAGTCATATTTCATCCATTATCTTCTTTGCCAGATTAAAGATTCATCATACTCAACACTTTTCATTAATCTTCCTCAAATTTCATTGTAACTACAGAATCCTGAGGGAGGCAAATATTCATTTGCTTCTGTTGATAACCTAAAAATATCATTCTATTTGTGGAAACAAAAGAGAGAAATAATAATTTCAGGTTATAAAATACCTTTAACATAGATGCTGACCTTTTCCAGTTCCTAGAACAAGGAACAGTCAGAAGGAGTCTCTGATACTGTTTATAGGAGTCACTATCATTTCATTATAGAAATGCTTCACACATTTTTCCATTTTTTCTTTTCTTTCTTTTTGTGTGTTATTGAGCTTTTGATTTGTTGCTGTTATTGCTGCTTCTGTTGTTAAGACAAGGTCTCATGTAGCTCAGGATGATTTTGTTGTTGTTGTTCACTGTGTAGCAAGGGTACCTTGAACTCCTGATCCTCCTGCCTCCATCTACAGGGCTGGCATTGTAGGTATGAGACATGAGGCCTGGAACTGAACTACATGTCCAGTCCTAAGCAATCATCTACATATATTAGAGGAAAAAAATTAACTATCTCAATATCAAAAAAAATCCATTAGAGAAATATATAACACATAACCAAGTATTTAGGTGTAGATACCAGTTCCTAAAGGAGTCACACCATTGTCCAATTTAGTCATTAGTGCTATTTTTACTAATCTTGAAATTTTATCACATTTCAGTGGAATATATTAAGATAAGGATAACTGCTCTGGCTCAAACCTGTAATTACAGTATCCAGGAGGTGGAAGCAGTAATATGGGAATATTTGGGTGGTTTTGAGAGTGTCACATACCTGTAGATGGAGGCAGAAGGACTCTTGTTACATAGTGAACGACAGCAACAACAACAACAAAAACACATCCTGAGACACATGAGACCTGGTATCAAAAAATAGCACCAACAACAATAAAACAAAAACATAAGACATTTTCTCAGCCATTGATATGCTTGGCTTGCCAACTTGGGTCCCGCAAACTCAATAGCTGCCATAGCTACCTTGAGCTGATGGAATTCATGTACTTGTCTCTCAGATTTGAACAATGAAATTCATAGACCACAGACTGTAAATTTTGGAAAGTATTTTATTACAGGGAGCTTAAGAGAAAAAAGAAACAAAAAAGTCCTATGTAGTAGGGCAGGTCTCCTAGAGACAATATCTTTGAGGGTCATGGAATTAATAAGGCCTTACTAGATGGAAAAAGAGAGCTGGTATGAGCTGGACAATCCACCTTCCATTCCAGGAGTCCTAATATCTCATAGTTTCAATCATTTCCTCAGTATAGTATCCTGGAGAAGGGTACTCCCTCAGGGAAAAAAAAAAGAAAGAAAGAAAAACAAGACCCTCTTCTGATATCTCTAGCCCCTGGCTATGACAGAACTAGAAAAACAACACTTCTGATATCTCTGAACTAGAGCAAGACAAGATTAAACAGAAGTCCAAGGACAAACAGAACACTTTTCAGAGCTCTTTTACTTTAAACCTTCCTAGCCAATTTCAATTCTCCTGCACTCATTAGCAGAGAGATTACTATGAGTTCAATGCCAACCTACACTACCTAGTGACACATCTCCTCCAGCACTGTCACACCTCTGAATCTTTTCCTCAAACAGTTTCACCAATTACGTACCAAGTGTTCAGATACAGGAGCCTATCGGAGCAGAGGAGCATGGCATTCTCACGTAAATTACCACAACATGTGAGAGAGAACATGCAGTATTTATCTTTCTGAGGCCAGACCTCCTCAGTCTGTATAATTTTTCTAGTACTATTCATTTACCTTAACATCTCATAATTTCATTTTTCTCTAATCTGAATTAAATTTGATCATGTATATGTAGCCTTGTACAGAACTTTCTTTTGAATTTAAACATTCCTTCTAGTAGGTAGGGGCAAGTTCAAGAGAATCATGAGGAAAATAAAATAGTATGTGTCTTGAAAATGTAAACTTAGAAGATGCTGAAAATCATCTCCTGTTTTATAAAAGGACAGCTGCTTAGAAAACAAAAACTCTAATGATCCAAGCTTCAGAGAGGAGGTTCTCCAACTTGTCAAGCTGCCTGAAAACTGTGTAGCATGTCAGGTTAGAGAGATAGGTTATTAATCATGTTGCTATATAGTCTTTCTGTTGATGCAGCTAATTTTTAGTCATAACCTACTCCTGTAAGTAACGGCCTCACCCATAGTCCTGTTAGAAACAGCATCAGAAGTTCATTAAGTCCCCAAGTGAACTTTGTTACAATTTTTACATGGTCTGTTTTATGGGTTCTCTTTATATGATGAGGTGTGTGTGTGTGTGTGTGTGTGTTTGTGTGTGTGTGTGTGTTCGTCGCATCGGTTGATGAACATGTGAGCTTCTTCCCTTTCCTAGCCATTGTGATTAGAGTGGCAAAGGGTATGGATGTCTTGGGATCCCTAATGTAGAATGTAAAGTCTAAGAATGGGATCCTTGATATGTACTACACAAAGAAAAGAGAATAGTTCGCAAAAATTTTCTTACATAGGAAGTACTTTCAAACCTCTCCTCTAATCTCTAGTTTCTCCAATCTATCTGTCTAAAATACTACAGAGTCAATGCCGGCTGTCAGCCCAGTATAAAACAGTAACATCATAGAGAACAGCACAGGTCATCTCTAGGCTGAAACCCCACCAGCAGTCATGTAGGACAGATTACGATGAAGGAGTTAACTCAGAGTGCAGTCAAAGCCCTTGTGGCACTGTGATGATAACTCCTGCTTTAACCCTATTTGTTATCATTTTGTAATATGCTGTTTGTGCTTTCAGATTGCATAATAAAACCATTGGAGGATTTTTCTGAATATATTCATACCCTTCAATTAGATGAGCAATTGAAAAAGTTATTCCTCTAAGAATGGATTTGATAGAAAATTTTACTTGTTGGCTTTTCATCAAAAACGCCATTGCATTTTCAAAGCAATTGTTTGAAGCAATCAGTTAAATATCTAAATTTTATATGAAGTTCTCATCTTTGGTTGCTCAAGGGAAGGCTAGATACAGTATCCTGCTGCTCTGAAATGAACAGAAGCAAGAAAATACAAAGGTAATTTAACTTTAAATAAACCTACTGCTCAGCAATGCTCAGCAGTTATAAATGAATACATTTTAGGAGCTATGAATACTTTATCAGAGCCATTGTTCTTTTTCATGTATTTCAGAGGCATTCCAAGTATCATAATCCCCAGTGATCCACATGTAAATTCTCATCAGATGCCGTTTGCCCTTAGAAGCCTGAGGAAAGGTTGAGATAATCATGGTGGTCATTATGTAACATTCTGCAACATGACAACACAAAATAATAAATTCTTGAATATGCAAGGTCTAAGCACCTGAGGTAGGTATACATGCCAAAGGAATCAAGATTACCTAGATACCCAGAAAAGTTCAAAGATTTAGAACTAGATATTAAGTTTATTAAGCCAAACACGTCTTATATTTATTTTCCTTTGGTTTCCTGCTTGTATATTATAAATGCCTATCACTGTGTCCAAAAAGAAAAGTGGATTGTCTCTTTAGTAATACTGCAGTTTTTTTTTGACCTTGTCTCCAGTTTAGGCTTCTAAATTAGAAATGATGGTAAAGATTCTGTTTCAGAGATGTCTGTGCACTGAAATCAAAGTTATTTAGGAGGCATTGTTCATCTGTCCATTCACTTGTTCATTCTAAGGACCAGTGTGGAACACAGGTTATAGGGAAAGTATTCTTTTGCTCAAAACTGAGTTCTACCACTTGTACATTTTGTGACCTTGAGCAGTATGTATGCATTTTCCCCTATATTTCAAGTTATGTCATCATCAAAAACATTTGGCAGTAGTAGCACCTTTCGCGGTAGGTTCATTAAAGGACTAAGCAGAAATTCCAAGCCAGTTGGTGTAAACTTATACTCTGAATTTCTTGGAGACAGAGATGTGATGCTAACTTGATTCTTAGAAATTCCAGGTCAGCATGGGTACTATGGACAGATACAAGGTGTACAAAAAAAAAAATCAAAAGCTGTTTAGATAGTACTCATTGAAAATAGAGATTAAACAAAGACCTCAAAAAGTATTACTTTTAATTTTAAAGTCTGTACTTAGTACTTACTGTGTAAAGATGCTAAGCTAAAAGATTTAGGTACAGAAGCATCTGATGGCCCTTCACTTACTAAAGATAACTTAATGAGGAAAACAGAGGCCAGTAATTATAATTGAAAACCTGTCACAAAAATGTCAATGTAGTTTCATAAATGTCTGTTGCATATGCAGGTGAACATAGGAATTGTTTCCGTTAGACGACGACATTTGAGTCAATTTCTAAACATAAGTTATTTCTGAAGAGAAATTTCTTTTAATTGGATAACTTATTGATACAAGCAGGCATGACCCATTCTACCCCCCCCCCTTTTTTGGGTCATTAATCTTACACATTTGTGTTTCTAGTAGCCAAAAAAAAAAAAAAAATACAGTGTTTAAAAGAGACACAAATAACACAATACAATAACTGTAAGATACAACCATTAAACAAAAAAATGGCACAATATACCTTACAAGGAAAAATCTAGGAAAAAATATGAAATTTCATTAATAAGCCAAAAATTCCAAGGTACAAAGAAAGGTTTTGAAGTATAGATTCAGAAAAAAGTAATTAATAATGCAGAAAGCCCTGTTGCCACATTCTCTTAATTCCAATTGTCCTGACCTTTAGAATACTGATTAGATTCCTGATGTCCCTAGGCCAATATAATTGCCAGTCATAATAAATAAGGAAGAAACCACCACTAATGTTACCTGTGTCAACATTAGGAATGATATTTCACTAACTATATGAAAAATCAAGGGGGACTCACAAAACTGTACAAAACTAACCCATGATACAGAGCAAGTGCTCTGGGCTGGAAAGTCTTTAAGAAAAAGCTCAATTTTGAATATATAAGAAGGACTCTATAAGTTACCACGCTACATAGAGATAAGAAAAGAAATAAATGTTGACTGATTCATGTTTAACTTTGACCTGGTTTGCCATAAAACTCAGTCTTTAACCATCTGAAAGTGTGCACTGCTATATGGCTTTTATAGAATTTCTTCTGCATTGCACAGTTGAGTCAATATCTGGCATTGATAGCTCTATAGTTTTGAAGACTAAATCTATTCTACGTATAGAACACCATGCAGGCTAATCTGATATTTGTTTTCGTTTTACAAATAGCTCTCCTAAAATATATTTAAATAGATTTCTGTTTCTTGACAGCTCATGAACTTTAGAAAATTTATAAATCATTTCTTACTAGCCAAGTTTATGGCTGATAAAGAATGTTACAGTATTATCAAGGGAAATTTTATAAAATATTTATATATTACATGAAAAAAAGGAAGGAAGTGTATATACACACACACACACACACACACACACACACACACACACACACACACCATGGTAAAAAGGGGTAGAAGAGTAGACCATGGTGTGTGTGTGTGTGTGTGTGTGTGTGTGTGTGTGTGTGTGTGTGTGTAAGGTATTTGAAAGGATCTGAGGAAAACTATCTGAGCACAATTTGTATGTTCACTGAGAGTAAAAGAAAAATTAGCAATTTTATCTGGTTAGGTATTTTTGTGCCACAAGAACAAATCAAAATCTTCCTGAATTCCATATGTTTCCAAGAAAAAACTTGAGTTATCATTACTTATGTTCTCAGACATTTCAGAAAGAAGAATGTGAGACAGAAATAAAAGTGTAGTATATTTCTTAAATAGGAATGGAAGAAAATAAATTTCTTTATTACTGATAAGCTACAGCCCAAATTGAATATTCACAATTACTTCCAGTAGTGATAGACATTCTTTGTTGAGAGAACAGACTTCACAGATAACTAAAGGAGATAATCCATTTTGTGGAAGAAAAAGGGGGAGAGCTGTGGATTCTAAACTTGAGAGAGCAGACCTCAATGGAAAGTTGATAAACAATGATTTTACTTACAATTTCACATGTCCAGGATCATGGCTAAAGAAGAAAATGCCATCCCAGCGGGTATCAGAAATAAGAAGACTGGATAATTTCACTATGGCCAAGACAATTTGTCTTGTGTCTTAAAAGGAGTTAATCCACAAAATGATTATTTTTCTAAAGATTGATCCCTGAAAGTCAAATTGTATTGTAGAGAACAAAAATAGATAACTAAAAATAAAGGAGTAAATATGCCAAGTGTAAAATATGATGAACAGTTTCATAGTTCAATAAATCTGTATCCAAAGAATGAGATATAAATACAATGATCAGTGTTTACATATTAAAAATATAATAAGGCAAGAGAACTTCCTTCTTCAGAATATAGTCCACTGAGACTTCCTGACCCCCATCCTAACCAAGTAGGTTTCATCCCAGGGATGCAGGGATGGCTCAATATATGGAAATCCATCAATGTAATCCACTATATAAACAAACTCAAAGACAAAAACCATATGATCATCTCTTCAGATACAGAGAAATCATTTGACAAAATCGAACACCCATTCATGATAAAAGTCCTGGAAAGATCAGGAATTCAAGGCCCATACCTAAAAATGATAAAAGCAATCTACAACAAACCAGTAGCCAACATCAAAGTAAATGGTGAGAAGCTGGAAGCAATCACACTAAAAACAGGGACTAGAAAAGGCTGCCCACTCTCTCCATACCTATTCAACATTGTACTTGAAGTCTTAGCCAAAGCAATTCGACAACAAAAGGAGATCAAGGGGATACAAATTGGAAAGGAAGAAGTCAAAATATCACTTTTTGCAGATGATATAATAGTATATACAAGTGACCCTAAAAATTCCACCAGAGAGCTCCTAAGCCTGATAAACAGCGTCAATGAAGTAGCTGGATATAAAATTAACTCAAACAAGTCAATGGCCTTTCTATACACAAAGGACGAACAGGCTGAGAAAGAAATTAGGGAAACACCCTTCTCAATAGTCACAAATAATATAAAATACCTTGGTGTGACTTTAACTAAGGAAGTGAAAGATCTGTATAATAAGAACTACAAGTCTCTGAAGAAAGAAATTAAAGATCTCAGAAGATGGAAAGATCTCCCATGCTCATGGATTGGCAGGATCAATATAGTAAAAATGTCTATCTTGCCAAAAGCAATCTACAGATTCAATGCAATCCCCATCAAAATTCCAACTCAACTCTTCAACAAATTAGAAAGGGAAATCTGCAAATTCATCTGGAATAACAAAAAACCTAGGATAGCAAAAATTCTTCTCAAGGATAAAAGAACCTCTGGTGGAATCACCATGCCGGACCTAAAGCTGTACTACAGACCAATTGTGATAAAAAACTGCATGGTATACTGGTATAGAGACAGACAAGTAGACCAATGGAACAGAATTGAAGACCCAGAAATGAACCCACACACCTATGGTCACTTGATCTTTGACAAGGGAGCAAAAACCATCCAGTGGAAAAGACAGTGTTTTCAACAAATGGTGCTGGCACAACTGGCAGTTATCATGGAGAAGAATGCAAATTGATCCATTCCTATCTCCTTGTACTAAGGTCAAATGTAAGTGGATTAAGGAACTCCAAATAAAACCAGAGACACTGAAATTTATAGATGAGAAAGTAGGGAAAAGCCTCGAACATATGGGTACAGGGGAAAAATTCCTGAATAGAACAGCAATGACTTGTGCTGTATGATCGAGAATCGACAAATGGGACCTCATAAAATTGCAAAGCTTCTGTAAGGCGAAAGACACCGTCAATAAGACAAAAAGGCCACCAACAGATTGGGAAAGGATCTTTACCTATCCTAAATCAGATAGGGAACTAATATCCAATATATATAAAGAACTCAAGAAGATGGACTCCAGAAAATCAAATAACCCCATTAAAAATGGGCTCAGAGCTAAACAAAGAATTCTCATCTGAGGAATACCAAATGGCTGAGAAACACCTGAAAAACTGTTCAGCATCCTTAATCATCAGGGAAATGCAAATCAAAGCATCCCTGAGATTCCACCTCACACCAGTCAGAATGGCTAAGATCAAAAATTCAGGTGACAGAAGATGCTGGCGAGGATGTGGAGAAAGTGGAACACTCCTCCATTGTTGGTGGGATTGCAAGCTTGTATAACCACTTTGGTAATCAGTCTAGTGGTTTCTCAGAAAATTAGACATAGTACTACCGGAGGATCCAGCAATACCTCTTCTGGGCATATATCCAGAAGATGTTCCAACCAGTAAGAAGGACACATGCTCTACTATGTTCATAGCAGCCTTATTTATAATAGCCAGAAGCTGGAAAGAACCCAGATGCCCCTCAACAGAGGAATGGATACAGAAAATGTGGTACATTTACACAATGAAGTACTACTCAGCTATTAAAAAGAATGAATTTATGAAATTTCTAGGCAAATGGATGGACCTGGAGGGCATCATCCTGATTGAGGTAACCCAATCACAAAGGAACTCACACAATATCTACTCACTGATAAGTGGATATTAGCCCAGAAATTTAGAATACCCAAGATATAAGATACAATTTGCTGAACTCATGAACCTCAAGAAGAACGAAGACCAAAGTGTGGACTCTTTGCCCCTTCTTAGAATTGGGAACAAAAGACCCATGGAAGGAGTTACAGACACACAGTTTGGAGCTGAGACAAAAAGACATCTAGAGACTGCCATATCTGAGGATCCACCCCATAATCAGCCTCCAAATGTTGACACCATTGCATACACTAGCAAGATTTTGCTGAAAGGACCCATATATAGCTGTCTCTTGTGAGACTATGCCGGGGCCTAGCAAACACATAAGTGAATGCTCACAGTCAGCTATTGGATGGATCACAGGGCCCCCAATCGAGAAGCTAGAGAAAGTAACCAAGGAGCTAAAGGGATTTGCAACCTTATAGGTGGAACAAAATGTGAACTACCCAGTACCCCCCAGAGCTCATGTCTCTAACTGCATATGTATTTTAAGATGGCCTAGTTGACCATCAGTGGAAAGAGAGGCCCATTGGTAGTGCAAACTTTATCTGCCTCAGTACAGGGGAATGCCAGGGCCAAGAAGTGGTAGTGGGCGGGTGGGGGAGTGGATGTGGGACTTTTGGGATAGAATTGGAAATGTAAATGAAATAAATACCTAATTAAAAAAAAACAAAAACAAAAAACAAAAAAATCACCAAAAAACACTTAATATATTAAAGAGAAAGAACTTAAGCAGGATAAATGCCCAAGAAAACACAAACATATGCCTGATGGAAATGGTGAAGAAAATTCAAGACTTGAGAATGGAATTCAATAATGAGATAAAAACATTGAAAGTGAAATGAATGTAGAATTGAAAAATCTAAAAACTCAAACAGAAAATTCAAAGGAAAGATTACAGAATAAATCCTAGAATAAATAAAGATAGATATCAGGATTCAAAGACAAGGATCTAGACCAAATATGCAGGGTACCAAGACCTGCATGGGCACATGGAAGAGATGTTGTGACATAGTTCCCCACCCCTAAAACAGCCAGCAGCGTGTAGGCTTCTGTGAGTGTGGAGGGCTGCTAGGAGTAAGTCTTGTTCATATTTTCTTTGTTCCTCCTTTTTCAGGGAGGAACATTTTGTTCCTCCTTTGGTGAAATGACCTCTTTTCCAAGATTAATGACTGCATCAGAGATAGTGGGCATCTGGGATTCCAGGGCTTGTCTATGTCCTTAGCAAAAATGGTAAACCCTTCAGGACAACTCTTTAGGCTGTAGGAAATTATTCTGAAAACATGAGTCCAAAATATAAAATTTCTCAATTATAAAAAATATGAGGATGCAATATGAATTTTATGAGATGCTATATGGACCTAAAAGAACAAAGGCAACTTTACTATGAGCCAAGTTGTCAGAAAGATATTAAAGAAGGAGATAAAGAGATTTGGGCATGGAGATCACAGTGCAGGATTCCACCCAGCTAAGTTTGTTGTTTGTAATATTAGGGGCAGATAGATTCCTGAGTTCAGGCTCAGCCTGGGACAGAGCTAGTTTGGTATGAATGGTGATCTCAAATTGAGATCCCACTCAGCTGGTTTGTTATCTGTGCTTACAAAAGCGGGCAGTTAAGTTGTTTTGAAATATGCAAGAAAACAAAAAACAAAGATCAACAACAAAAACACAAGTCACATATAAAGGAAAAAAATCTATCAAAATAGCAGATAATTTCTCAATGGAAACTTTGAAAGCCAGAAAAGCTCAAAGCAATGCATTCCAAGTACTCAAAGAATCTGATGACCAAACTAGGTTAATAAACCAAGAAAAAAATATACAAAAATGTTGAATGAAAAAAAACTTCTCATAATAGGAATAATCTAAAAAATAATATCTAAAGAACAAAACATAAAGAAAATATCAGAAGCAATATTTCAGGCTAAAGAGAGAATTGAGTATAGCAAAGAGATTATGGAAAGAAATACCATGACATAATTATTAAAATACAAAGTATCACTGAGAACACAGAAACACACACAACACACACACATTAAAAAAAAAACTAAAACCAATAATGCAATGACCAAAATTAACACACATATTTAAATAGTAACTTTAAATAATGACAGCCTCAATTCTCAAATCAAGAGCTACAGACTGAATTATTGTGTGAAACAAAATTTATCTGTTATCTATAAGACACACATCTTAATTTTAAAGATAGGTTCTAACTCATAGTAAAAAAAATAAACAAAATATTACAGTCAAATTGGGAAATAATCAGGTGTCACTAGGCCAATATTTCACAGAATAGACTTCCACCTAAAGCTAACCAGAAGAGATAAAGAGAGACACTTTGTTCTAATTAAGGTAGACATATCCTAAACACATATGCACAAGTATCTGGAGTACCTACTTCCACCAAAGGAATGTACTATTGATTTACTGTATATCTTCTTTGAAAATATAGTAGAATTCTGCTGTGAGTCAACCAGGACACTTAGAATTTGGTTAATATATTAAACATGCTCCTCCTCTAACTTCTACAAGATCCCTTTCCATCCTCTATCCCCATCACAATTTTATGTCCTGTTTTTTTTTTTTTTAATTATTTTACAGTTCACTGATTTGTCTTGCTCATACATCAATGTGTGAAGGATTGGTCTCATAGGGCATGGATGACCTAACAGAACCATACTCTTAGGCAAAACTGAGTCTCCCTCTCTAGAAATCATTCACTCTCAACAGCCAGGGAATGGGGATTTCTGAGGAATGGGGATTTCTGGGGAATGGGGATTTCTGAGCCCCCTTTTCTCTCCATGCTGGAATGTTGATTGGTTTGATTTTGTGCCGGTGGCAAACATGAAACTTAGATGCTGTGGGTACAGAATTGCAGTGGCCTGGTCCAGTCCTCCCTGACCTCTGGCTCTTACAATCTTTCTTCCCCTCCTTCATGATAATTAGAGAGAGACTTAATCATCTGCCCTTCTTAGAATTATAGTATTCTAGGTTCATGGGCCTGGAAGTCCACAACCAAGGCTGGTTCTTTCTGAGAGCTGAAAACCAGATATATCCTATTCCCATATCTAAGAATCTGGTATTTTATTGATGATTCTTGGTATTCTTTGGCTCATAGAAACTTTGCCTTTGCCTTTGTCTTCTCTCAGTGTCCTTTCAGGGAATGTCTTTATATCTGAGCATAACTTCTGTATGAGGCAATGACCACGTTCTGTTTTAGTTAATATGCCACTGTGATCATTGTCTAGACTACTTACATCTTCAATGAACCTGCTTCTAAATAAGGACACAGGCTCTGGGGCTTGGGATTTTATACATGCCAGTTTAGATGTGGAAGAGGACATAATTCAACTCCTTACATGTGTATTGGTTTTGGATGGTGGTTCAGACTCTGAGAGCCCCAAGTGGAAGATAGTCCTTAAACATGATACAACTATATGAAAAATGAAGCTGCTCAATTAAAGTTAAGAAGTAATGTTCACAAAAAGTCAGTAAAATAATGAAATAACACCTAAGACTTAAAAATAATCTGTAATAACATGCATTATAGTTAAATAAAAATATATTTTTGCGAACAGCAAAATAATAAATGCAGATCGTATATAGTAAATGGAAATAAGCCATATACAACTGATAAGTATATTAAGAGCCGTTCAATATACTTTTTAATCAAATGAACATTATGACAAGTTCTTATTTTATACCAGTAAATAGGCAAACTGTGACAAATCCAAGTGTTCATAATGATTAAAATCATTACAAACATTTACATACTACATGAGTTTATGTACATTGTATTCTTTAGTAGTCACCTCCCTTTGGTACACACCTTAGCAAATGTCTTTGCTAAATGATTAGAGACATATAAGAATCTTTATTGAATTTATATAAAAATTCAAACAATGCAAAAAAGAAAAACTTTTACTCTCCAATTCTATGAATTACAAAGATTAACTAAAGTCAAATTCTGTGAATGAAAGTCAAGGTACATAAAAGTATATCTGATGTTATTACATTTCCCAGGTGTCTAAGGAATATAAATCATATAACACACACACACACACACACACACACACACACACACACACACACATACACACACACACACATGCATGGGTGTACAACTTGTAAACGGTGATAGAAAAGTAGAATTTTTTTAAAAGCCCATCTGCTTATAATCAAGAAATTATAGGGAAAGATGAACAATCAAGACGTAAATACTTTGATTGGTGGTATAGTTCCAAGGAGCTCTTAGGGTACTAGTTAGTTCATATTGATGCTCCTTCTATGCAGCTTCAGTCCCCTTCAGCTCCCTGAGTATTTCTCTGGCTCCTTCATTGGGGACCTTGTGCTCTGTCCAATGCATGACTGTGAACATCCACTTCTGTATTTGCCAGGCACTGGCAGAGACTCACAGGCTCTTGTTGGCATCTGCCTAGTGTCTGGGTTTGGTGGTTGTTTATGGAGTGGATCCCCAAGTGGAGCAGTCTCTAGATGGTCATTTCTTCAGGCTCTACTCCAAAATTTGTCTCTGTAACTCCTTCCATGGGTATTTTGTTCCCCATTCTAAGAAGGAATGAAGTATTCACACTTTGGTCTTCCTTCTTCTTGAGTTTCATGTGTTTTGCAAATTGTATCTTGGGCATTCTAAATTTCTGGGCTAATATCCACTTATCAGTGAGTGCATATCATGTGTGTTCTTTTGTGATTGGGTTACCTCATCAGGATGATATCCTCCAGATACATCCATTTGCCTAAGAATTTCATAAATTCATTACTTTTTTATTAGATATTTTCTTCATTTACATTTCCAATGCTATCCCCAAAGCTCCCTGTGCCCTCCCTCTTCCCTGCTCCCCAACCCACCCACTTCTGCTTCCTGGCCTGGCATTCCCTTGTACTGCAGCATATGATCTTCACAATACCAAGGGCCTCTCCTCTCATTGATGGCCAACTAGGCCATCCTCTTCTTCATATGCAGCTAGAGACACAGATCTGGGGGTACTCGTTAGTTCATATCATTGTTCCACCTATAGGGTTGCAGACCCCTTTAGCTCCTTGGGTTTAATAGCTGAGTAGTACTCCATTGTGTAAATGTACCACCAATCAAAGAAAACATTGTGGCTCTAGCTATATTTGTAGCAGAGAATGGCCTAGTCAGGCATCAATGGGAGGAGAGGCCCTTGGTCCTGTGAAGGCTCTATGCCCCAGTATAGGGGAATGCTAGGATCAGGTATGGGAGTGGGTGGGTTGGGGAGAGCAGGAGGAGGGGATAGGGGTTTTCAGAGGGGAAACTAGGAAAGGGGATAACATTTGAAATGTAAATAAAGAAAATATCTAATTAAAAAAAAAAAGAAGTAAACACTGCATGACTTACTATGGCACTCCTCTTCCACAAATACACTTTGAAATTCTCACAACTTTTTAGAAAAATAGTCACAAAACAATTGTCCCTGAAAAAATTTTCTTGACTCCATCCCATGGTTGTGAAATTAGATTTATTTTAGGTCTTTGATTTTAAGTCATATGTTTAATTTTATGTGTTTGTTGGTATTTCAAGTAACTCAGTATGATTTGTTTGAGTATATTCTCATGAATAAACACTATGCTCTGATTTTTTTTAAATTTCTTTAAGACGCAACAGAAGGGTGTTGATCCTAGTGGGAGGGGTCAGGAGAGGAACTGTGAGGAGTTGGGGAGACCAGACTAATGAGAATATACTATATGAAGAAAAATATATTTTCAATAATAGAAAAAAAGAAAGTAAGTGGTGCATTTTATTTTCCTCATGTTACTCTGGGTCAGCATACCTAATGTATTTTTGTACAATCTTCCAGTCAAAATTCAGCCACAAAATATATTCCACAGTCCTTAAAAATGTATCTAAACCTAGTCCACAGTCTCTCCCTATTATCACATTGGAAATTTTATTCAAATCTCTACAATGTAAATGATGATTTTGGTATATAAATCCAGTAATGTTTTAAATAAAATTAAGAAATAAAATATTTTTAATGACATAAACCAGAGACTGTTTAAGGAATGGGGTTGTCCATTTTAGGGATTCATGAGTTTGAAATCCATAAAGCAGCCTGGCAGGATTTGACAGGAATTAACACTGTTGTCTTGAGGCAGAATTTTTTCTAGAAAATTGAATTTTTGCCCTTCAGACCTCCAACAGATTGAATTAGGTCTGCTCATATTATGAAGCCCAATCTCCTTTGCTTAAGATCACTTGATCAGAGATGTTAACCAAGGATTCAAAATACCTTCATAGCAATTCTAGATTAATGTTAGATTAAATCATGGGGTAGGATGTCCTTGATAAGTTGACAGACAGTACCCATCTCACCAGGACACACAACCATCATTGTTCTGGAAAAAAAATACAGATATAACCAGAAGGGAAAGAAGAAAGATGAAAGAGAGGAAAAGAAGGGAGGAGAAGATGGGGTAGAAAGGCAGATGGATCTGAATAATTAATGAATCTCAATATCGTACGGTTATTCATTTCCCCTGTAGGGTATTGCACGTTGGGTCTGAACTGTATGACTGAAACTGTATCCCCAGCCTTCAGTATTTTAAGCAATACAAACTGATTACCAAAGTGATCTAACAATATAAATTGTGGCTGTGGAGATGGCACAGTGGGCACTGTACATGCAGTACAAGACTGAAAACGGTTCTGATCCCCAACACTCAGGGGAAAAAAACTGGTTGTGTCTGGGAATGTAACCCCTATACTGTGAGGTGGGAGGTGTTATAGAAAAATCACAAGAACTTGGGCCCCATGCAACTTAAATGAAAGACAGGCAAGCTCCAGTTTCAATGGGAGATTTTTCAGTCTCAACAAAGTAAGACAAAGTGGTACAGTAGGCAACCTGAGTCCCTTTTAGAGATATTAATATAAATATATATGTTTGAACATCTATAAGTATGTTCAAATACATATTGAATACTTTTACATGTATTAAATATATTAAACAATATGTCAAATATATATCAAACAATATATTAAATATATATTCAAACACAATACATTTAAATTATTTAAATATTTATAAATTAAGTATATGCATATATAATATACTAAATATATACTTATATACATTCGATCACAAGTGGATTCCCTCAAAGAGTATAAGATAATAGTTTTTTGTCTCTTAACAGATACCCTTAGCATCTTTTGGGGCAAAATTATTTGATAATCTCATTCTGGTAAACAAGGAAAACTTAAATGTCTGCCAAATTCTAGAGAATACATTGCTGCAATCTGCAGAGTACATCAGACTCCACTGTGTATCTTGTTTCCTGGTAGTCAGACTGAGATAGACGGTTAGGTATGAAGGAGTAGATAGCAACCTCTACTTCACATTCTATCAGAAAATAATTGAAGACAGTTTGGCTCCAAGGTGACAAAATGTAATACCAAATGGCTACTTCTTCAGTCTAAATGACAAGGATAACTTCGTGGGAAAGAATAACATCCTCTAAGAACTTAACATCTCCATTGTGTCCAAAATTGCCCTTCTCACAAGCAAAACAAAAACTTCCATGCAATTAGTTAAAATGATGGATTCTGTTTCTAGTTAACTTTATGACATTTTCATTATTTCTTCCCTGCAGAAATGTGAGATTCCCAAAGCAGGACTTGAGTATCTCTCACAGTGCTTCCATATCATCTGAGTTGTCTACCAGAGATGGCATCCTGTTAGCACACCACAAAGCTTCATGGCTTTTGCGTCAATAAATCTGATAGCCCAAAATTATTTAAAAAAAAATGGATTCCCTTACTAAATTTGATTCAGACAGCTCCTTAGCTTGCTAACTATAAAGATGCTATTTTGGAACCTCGTCTCTTTATACCTTAAACCCAGTAGCTTCTGAGCTAAAAATTGTGCAAATGAGGAATATACAAGTGAGAACAAAACTATAGTGGTCTCAATTAATCTAACCAAGTCCTTGATGAAATCATCCTAATATTCAGAAAGGAGTTAACTCTGGTCTGTTATCTATTAGCCTTTGGAAGCAACAGGAACTCCTGAGGCCTGGTATGTCCATCAAAAAGACACACTGGTACAGCTATCACATGTACGGGTTTTAAGACCATTAGAAGAACATGGTTCCCTGCTTCATTTATTCCCCTGTCCAATGTCTTCTCATCCCTTATCATTGACACAACTATTTATGTATTTAAATCTGCATTAAATGATCTTTTCTATATTGAATCTAGTCATATGGATATATTTTGCATTAATTGACAAAATCAACAATATAGTTGAACACTCATTCTTTAAAATTAAAAAAAAACACATCACACTCTTGTACCTTATAAATTCTTAATTATAAACTTAGAAACTCTTGTTTCCCATGAATCTGCTCTTTAAAATGCATTGGTAATATTCTATTGTATTCTCTGAGCATCTTATAAAATTAACCACCTTCACTTGGGAATAGCATTACTATAAACGAAACTAAAAGCACCTAAGTATAAACTCCGACTTTATCAGACCTAAATGCATTATTTAGGCTCCAACATCAGACAAAATGGAATATCTCAGTCCCCTTACAGACTGGAAGCTATTGAGGACTTTACCACCTGGCTAATTGCTAAATGGATTTCTTGGTCTCGTAGGATGATATAGATCTTGGATTACTAACTTTTCTGATATAATGACTGCAAACTTACCTCAGTCTTTTTCCTGACTAGACACTAGATTGCTGTATGTAACCGAAAGACTTGCCTTTAAAAGCCACGTCTGGACTTCTCAACTGCTCTTAACATTTCTATCCATTAAGATATGAAAAACTGCATTTATGATGTTGGCTCCAGAGACCATCATTGGTCATATATTTCTTTGTTCCCAGAGCAAAAGCTTGCCTTCTTGTTCATATACAATGACTGTACCAGATTTACCTAAGGTCTTCCATGACTTGTTTTAAAAATAACTCTTTGATCTCAGTATTCTGCTGGCTACTCGTACTTTACTCCCGACTATAAATACCACTTTTCTTCTGTAGTGACCTCCTACTTAGAAACCTAAGAAGGGAGCTATTAACCCAGTCATGTGATCTCTTCTGCTCAATCATGATCAATTCCATCCATTGCCTAAAGCCAAATGTGCCGAGTTGCTGAAAATGTAGCCTTCCTTAGACTTTCCAGGCAGTGAGAAAAGGAGGAAAATGTGTGCCTGCAGTGGATAGACTTTGGGGTGGTTCACAGCTTTTATGTGCCTTGGAGATAAGTAGTTTTCAAAGGCATACGGTGCCACAGATACAAGATTAGTATTGACTCCTCTTCTCCCTAGCTCACAGTGAGCTAAACTCTAGCAACTCATTTATCGGATCACAATTCTCCCCACTCTAGTCTGCTACATGCAAATATAACTTAATCTCTTACATGTTTACTTTCAACACTCAAGATTACCATCAATGTGACTTTTCATGAACAAAACTGACAGAGACGCTGGGGTACCCACAACTTTGAAATCCGGTTTACTGGAACAGTCTAAAAAGTTGTTCTTAAAGTTCACCACAGGAGACTTCATGAGGGACTGTTAGACACTGCAATAGAACCCCTTTAACCATACTCACGTATAGCCATGCATGAATTATGTGTGTCCTGGGCCATAAAATAAAGAAATCCTTAGAATTTTCAAGGAACTAAAAACAAACATTAGTTTCAATGCCACTGAAATTAAAAAAAAAAAATTAGAAAGGTGGTCTATCTAATCATTAACTCATAAATCACAGAAGAAATCATGACTGAAAATAAAATATAACTTTTAAAGGGACCAAAGATTTTAAGATGTGACTAAAATTCTGACAAAACAAAACAAAACAGCCTTAAGACAAAGCTTTTAAATTTGAGGTGGAATAGACAAGTTTACAAAGATAAAAGTTGCTGTACTGTTTCAAGAAGGAAGTAAGTCGCATTCCTACTGCCCCTTAGGCAACCTCTTCCTAACCCTATTCTGTCAAACATTTGAGGACAAATAATATCTGTCCTATAAAAGCTCCTCCAGAGACTGAAATATGATGAAATGTGGCTCACTTCGCTGTATGAGGCTTGCTTCAGCTTTATAATGAACCTGTAAGCACAAAGCTGAAAAGGAAATTCCAGTTCATTCTAACTCACATATGTACACACGTACACAATTGTTAAGGAAAAAATCCATCAAAATAGAGTAGCGCAAAATAATAAAGATGTAATATAGCACAACTAATTTCACTCCACAGAAATTCAAGGTTGAGGTAACACGAAGAATCAGTCATCGGCATTTGCCACATCAGCGCATTGAAGATGAGGTCATGCCAAGTGTGACTGGATGCAGGAAAACCTAAGAGAGAAGATTCCACACTTGTTGCTTATACCATCTAAAAGCCTTCTTGGTTAGCAATGTATCAACATGAGTTTGTTGACAGCAAATATGTCACCCTTGGAGAATGCTGAATGAAAGACACATGCTACAGACTGCACTAAGTCCCTGACCAATTCCCATGTTAAAGCCTTATTCATAATGTGCTGGTGATTTAGACATCAAGCCTTCAGGGGCAATTTCACCTAGATGATGGTATGTGAAATCCTCAACATGGGATGAGTGTCTCTACAAGAAAAGACAGAATGTTCCTTCCTTCTCTTTACCTTGTGAGGATACAAAGAGAAATCGCCATTTGAATGCCAGACCTGAACAGTCACAGACTTTTTAACCACTTCAGCCACTAAATCTGCATCATCTGAATCATAGGCATCTCAGCCTTCAAAACTCTGGAGAATAACATAGTACAACCCTGTCTCATAGGTAAACCATATAGCTGATTGTATCTTGCTACAGTGACTAGATATGACTAAGACAGACAAAATAAATAAATGCGAATCTTATTTATATAAGATACCTATAGAAATAAACATTTATCTTGTACCTAGTAGCAAAATGTTGGCATTCATTTTCAATACCATACCCAACACTGGTCCACTGACATTCCTAGGCAATTGGTTAAAAGAAAAAAAAAACAAAAATAAATAAAACTTATCCAGTTTGAAATTGGAAGATATTGTTATTATTTATAGATAAGATTTTTGTGTGGAAATAACTTTTAATACACATTCATTTAGATATGCATTTTTAAGGTTGATGTATTCTAAACTAATTTAAAACAATCAATACTATTTGAATTTGTATAGGAAAAAGTAATTCTACTATAAGGAATCATTTGAAGAACATAAACATCTGTCAAAAGATGATCCTATAGAGTTATAAATTTTCAATATTTTACAAAAAAATATTGCTTACTAAATAGAAAGAGACTGTGATGAATCAGAAAGCATACAAATGTAATAATGGAAAATCTCTCCTGATTGACCCAGAAATCCATAAAGCCCACACAAAATCTCAACAAACTTTGTTGTCCTTGTTGTCTGTGTAATGAAATCGTATCACTGTGGAAAGCAATTTCAGGACAATATATCTTATGAAAACCACCAATTTCACTTCTTAGACTACCCTAGAAAAATAGTCTATATCATTGTATATGTGAGCCAAAATACTTGTTTAAACACTATGCTAGCATTTCTGCTCACAGTAGTAGAAATTTTCATATTGATTTTCTATTGCTGCTATAACCAATTACCATAAATGTGGTGGCTAGAAACAATAAAGTTTAATTTTCAGAGTTTTCTTTAATGTCAGACAAGAATATCAAAGACTCAGGTAGGACTTTAGGTTCTAGGACATATTGGGGGAAATCATGATTCTTCTTACTGAAAGTGAAATAAGCAAATCAATGTGCTATTCCATGGCAATTTAGAAAAAATAGAAATCTATATTTTTTTCAGAACACATTATTTATCATCATCATGTTTTATTATTGTTATTATTATTGGTGGTGGTAGAGTATGTTTGTATGCTCAAAGGGACCAGAAAAAGGTGTGGAATATAACCTTGAGCTTGAGTTACAGACAGTCAATTGTAAGCTACACAATGTAGGTGCTGGGAACCAAACTTGAGTGCTTTGGGGAGACCAGGAAGTTCTTTTAACCACCGAGCCCTTTCTCTAGGTCTCTAAAATCCACTTACAATGTTGGCTGACATAGAGAAGCGAAGATCTCCATGGGATTTGGAGAAGAAACCAAAATAGTTCATGCAGATCATCATGGTTTAGTAAGAAATGAAAACTGTGGAAGAACCTGATGTACCCCAGCTTCCACATTTGCGCTCTCACTCTGTGTCATCTGTCTTCTTTGATGTCCCCTGCTGACTCTGGGTCTGCCATCAAATGCTTCCTTGCTCCGTTCTATGGAGATCTGCCTAATAACCTGTCTCTGTGGGTTTACCTTGTATAATGACTTTCACTTTCTTTGCAAGTCACTTTTCACTTTCACTTAATTTGCCAGTCATGTTCCTGTCTTAAGATGCACCTGATTAGGTCTTGAGCTCTCTTCTATAACTTCAGTCCTCCAGCTAACCCCACTTTTATGCAAGATCAATTGCTATTTTTAAAAATCTTTTATTTTCATGGTATACATAGTACTATAATTCTCCGAATGAACCTTTATTTAATATAGTTCATAAAATCTGAATGCACAATTAAATAGTGGAATATTCTATACATATATCTTCATAGGAAAGCCAATAGGATAAATGTATAATCCAGTTAATGAAATGCACGTGTGTTACCTGAGGCTGATACAAATCTTTAGTCCTACAAAGAATGAAAACTTCTCCATCTCTCTTACAATGATAATTCCTTGACAAAAATACTCAATGTTTAGTGGTAGACACTGGCCTTATCTCCCATATATCCATCTAAAGAAACAAATCCTTTGACAAAAATACTCAATGTTTAGTGGTAGACACTGGCCTTATCTCCCATATATCCATCTAAAGAAACAAATCCTCTCTCTGACAGAATTTTCTTTACCCCAAGGAGAAAGAAAGAAACCTCAGTAGATTTTGTGCCAAACTTCTAGAAACAGTGTGGGGATCGCTCTCATGTTCCTTATATATTGAGCTTTTAATAGTGTCTGACAGTGTGCTGAAAACCTATTCATTTAACACACACACAAAGTATCTATCTAACTATCTATCAAACCAACCTGACTATCCACTTTACTTGTGTGACTGGTGCTATCTAACAAACCAACCTGACTATCCACTTTACTTGTGTGACTGGTGCTTTAGGAGTTTAAGTAAGATCCCACAATCCACAGGTGAGTGGGGATCTGGGCAGGAAGCCCCGTTCTCGCTGAATCTGATGCATCAAACTAGTAGGGGATCCAAACAGTAGCCAACATCAAAGTAAATGGTGAGAAGCTAGAAGCAATCCCACTAAAATCAGGGACTAGACAAGGCTGCCCACTTTCTCCCTACCTATTCAACATAGTACTTGAAGTCCTAGCCAGAGCAATTCGTCAACAAAAGGAGATCAATGGATACAAATTGGAAAAGAGGAAGTCAAAATATCACTTTTTCAGATGATATGATAGTATATATAAGTGACCCTAAAAATTCCACCAGAGAACTCATGAACCTGATAAACAGCTTCGGTGAAGTAGCTGGATATAAAATTAACTCAAACAAGTCAATGGCCTTTCTCTACACAAAGAATAAACAGGCTGAGAAAGAAATTAGGGAAACAACACCCTTCTCAATAGTCACAAATAATATAAAATATCTTGGGGTGACTCTAACTAAGGAAGTGAAAGATCTGAATGGTAAGAACTTCAAGTCTCTGAAGAAAGAAATTAAAGAAGATCTCAGAAGATGGAAAGATCTCCCATGCTCATGGATTGGCAGGATCAACATTGTAAAAATGGCTATCTTGCCAAAAACAATCTACAGATTCAATGCAATCCCCATCAAAATTCCAAATCAATTCTTCAACAAATTAGAAGGAGCAATTTGCAAATTCATCTGGAATAACAAAAAACCTAGGATAGCAAAAACTCTTCTCAAGGATAAATGAATCTCTGGTGGAATCACCATCCCTGTCCTAAAGCTTTACTACAGAGCAATTGTGATAAAAACTGCATGGTACTGGTATAGTGACAGACAAGTAGACCAATGAAATAGAATTAAAGACCCAGAAATGAACCCACACACCTATCATCACTTGATCTTTTACAAGGGAGCTAAAACGATCCAGTGGAAGAAAAACAGCATTTTCAACAAATGGTGCTGGCACAACTGGTTGTTATCATGTAGAAGAATGTGAATCGATTCATTCCTATCTCCGTGTACTAAGATCAAATCTAAGTGGATCAAGGAGCTTCACATAAAACCAGAGACACTGAAACCTATAGAGGAGAAAGTGAGGAAAAGCCTCGAAGATATGGGCATAGGGGGAAAATTCCTGAATAGAACAGCAATGGCTTGCACTGTAAGATCGAGAATTGACAAATGGGACCTCATGAAACTGCAAATCTTCTGCAAGGCAAAAGATACCATCAATAAGACAAAAAGACCACCAACAGATTGGGAAAGGATCTTTACCTATCCTAAATCAGATAGAGGACTAATATCCAATATATATAAAGAACTCAAGAAGGTGGACTCCAGAAAATCAAATAACCCCATTAAAAAATGGGGCTCAGAACTGAACAAAGAATTCTCACCTGAGGAATACGGAATGGCAGAGAAGCACCTGAAAAAATGTTCGACATCCTTAATCATCAGGGAAATGCAAATCAAAACAACCCTGAGATTCCACCTCACACCAGTCAGAATGGCTAAGATCAAAAATTCAGGTGACAGCAGATGCTGGCATGAATGTGGAGAAAGAGGAACACTCCTCCATTGTTGGTGGGATTGCAAGCTTGTACAACCACTCTGGAAATCAGTCTGGTGGTTCCTTAGAAAATTGGACATAGTACTACCGGAGGATCCAGCAATACCTCTCCTGGGCATATATCAAGAAGATGTCCCAACCGGTATGAAGGACACATGCTCCACTATGTTCATAGCAGCCTTATTTATAATAGCCAGAAGCTGGAAAGAACCCAGATGCCCCTCAACAGAGGAATGGATACAGAAAATGTGGTACATTTACACAATGGAGTACTACTCAGCTATTAAAAAGAATGAATTTATGAAATTCCTAGGCAAATGGATAGACCTGGAGGGCATCATCCTGAGTGACGTAACCCAATCACAAAGGAACTCACACAATATATACTCACTGATAAGTGGATATTAGCCCAAAACTTAGGATACCCAAGATATATGATACAATTTGCTAAACGCATGAAACTCTAGAAGAATGAAGACCAAAGTGTGGACACTGTGCCCCTTCTTAGAATTGGGAACAAAACACCCATGGAAGGAGTTACCCAGACAAAGTTTGGAGCTGTGACAAAAGGATGAACCATCTAGAGACTGCCATATCCAGGGATCCACCCCATAATCAGCTTCCAAATGCTGACACCATTGCATATACTAGCAAGATTTTGCTGAAAGGACCCAGATATAGCTGTCTCTTGTGAGACTATGCCGGGGCCTAGCAAACACAGAAGTGGATGCTCACAGTCAGCTATTGGATGGATCACAGGGCTCCCAATGGAGGAGCTAGAGAAAGTACCCAAGGAGCTAAAGGGATCTGCAACCCTAAAGTTGGAACAACATTATGAACTAACCAGTACCCCGGAGCTCTTGACTCTAGCTATAGATGTATCAAAAGATGGCCTAGTCGGCCATCACTGGAAAGAGAGTCCCGTTGGACACACAAACTTTATATGCCCCAGTACAGGGGAACGCCAGGGCCAAAAAAATGGGAAAGGGTGGGTAGGAAAGTGGGGGGGAGGGTATGGGGGACTTTTGGGATAGCATTGGAAATGTAATTGAGGAAAATACGTAATAAATAAATTAAAAAAAAAACAAAATGTTAACAGTTTTGAAAAATAAATGGTCAGAAAACCCATGCAAAGATGAATAAAGAGCAAATAATGCTATAAAAAAAACTAAACAAATCAACAACATCCACAAAACATGCTTAAGAAAAGTATTGTGTTCTATGGCACCTGACATTTACTGTTTGGATGACAATTAACCTTCCTATTCAATCGAAACAATGCAGCTCCTATGCTGGTGAACAAATTCAGGAAAGGTAAGCCAGGTCATGGAGAACATGGAGGGCCAAACACAGTATAATGAGGGTCCTGATTTTCAGCAGAGTAAGCCTCAAGCTCTGAAGCCAGATAGATCTCAGTCTTCATCAGAACTCCACAGACTGATAAGGAAAAATACCTCCAATAGCTCTGATAAGTCTATTATTACAACTGATATATATACAGAGATAGATAGATAGATAGATAGATAGATAGATAGATAGATAGATAGATAGATAGATAGATAGATATAGATATGTGTGTGTGTGTGAGTGTGTGTAATTGATTTAAAATATGAAATTGTATGACTTACTTTTTTCACTACTTAACAATGATAGGAAAAAAATAATGCTTTCCTGAATAATACTTCGAATTTTTATTTTATTTAACTCTCTGTATTCCTATAACAAACATGTTTTTTTACAATTCAGCTCAAGATACCTTCTTCAATAAGTCCAGATATAAACCCATGTATGGTAATACACACCTACATTAATATCCCAGCATTCAAGAAGCTCAAGCAAAAAGATCTCACATTCAAAGCTAGCCTTAGCTACAAAGGGAGTTCAAGCACAGCCTGATCTACAAAGAAGAACCCTAACCCCAATTTCTTTTGTATAGCTAAGGGAAGAATTATTACCTACTATGATTAGGTCCTAGATTCAACTTCTGTCATTGAAGAAAGATGTAAACAATAATAATAATTATTATTATTATTATTATTATTATTATTATTATTATTATTTAAGTCCACATTGGACATAATTCAAGAATTTCAATTTATTACTTGGGTACAAAACAAGGTTCCAGCAAAACAAGTTCAGGATCAGCATTGAAGCCATATCTCTAATGACAATGGGATTAAGCAAAAGGGATGAAAAGTTTAGTCTGATGCTAACCTAAAGCTAAAACGATAAAATTTCATTAAACCACAAGTTAAGTTAATAAGGCCTAAGAACATTGGACAGACCATATTAATATAAGTCCAATGCCAGAAGTGGCATGTCTTCAGGTGAAAGGGGTATTAGCCATGATTTCAAACTGAATTTAAACGCAATGTGTCTCTTCCGTAGCATCAGAGCTGGTAACTGGCAGGATCAGGACAAACCTTCCAGTCTGACAGGCAGGTTAGATGTATGGGATGCTGTTATGTCCATGGAGGAATTAGATTAGAGCAGAGGGAAAGCAGAAACCCTCTGTGATATACACAAGCTCTTCTCATGGCCTCACCTTTTGTTGCTTAGATAATTTGTCATGCTACATTCAAGCTAATTTTTCTGGTAGGGCCTAAGGGTTCTACAATGGGAAAAACATTAATAAGGCCAAGAGATTTTAACAGAGAAGTATTACCATTTAGAAATGTCCCAAATTTGGATATAAAATGTCCTACTGTTGCAACAATTTCTGAGAGAAACTGAATCTAAATACTGAAGTATTTTGTAATTTGATACCTAAACGTGAAGCCCCAAAGTTCAAACTCTTTCTGAGTTCTCATTTAAACAGCATATATCACCCTAACTTTCTGATTCTACCTGGCCTCATCCAGCAGAGGTGGTGTTCTACCATGATCACAGCCATCAGCACTGTCCTTAAGTAATTATTGCTGCATTGTTTAACAATGTTACTCTTAAGCTTAATTGTAAAGAACTTAAAAGTACTGTGAGGCAACTCACAAGACCTCTGCAGCCCTGTCCTCACACCCTTAAACTGTAAACCAAGCTTATTCCTACCCAATGTTTGTTATTAAAAGTGAGTAGGAATGTAGTCAGAGTCAGTTTATATCTAGTCCTCTTTTCTTTCTTTTTGATCTAGTTCTGTGAACATGAGCCAAAATGAAATAACTACTTCATATTTTAATTATAACCAATGTGATAACCTTAAATTTGAAGAGTTAGACTTTCACCAATAGAATCATTAATTCTCTAAAAATACAGCACTGGAAATAATACTATATTTTCTCAATTTGGAGGAAATTTACAATTTCTATCTTTTCACAAGTCTCATTCTAATTTAAAATGCATATCTTTTTTTCAGCAGTATATATCCCAAACTAGTACTGAGTTGAAGATGCTGAGAACAGCATCTTCTTGGAGGGGGCACCCACTTTATTGTGAGCAAGCATTTCCAGTCTTGTGTCACAGTTATTGTACCTCTTCTTTAAAATTCCTGAAGTATTATTTCAACTGCTTGTCAAAGTTTCTTCATGCATTTATCTCTGTGTCAAGCTGGTGTGTGTGTGTGTGTGTGTGTGTGTGTGTGTGTGTGTGTGTGTGTGTATGTGTATGTGTGTCTGTGTGTGTGTGTGTGTGTGTGTGTGTGTGTGTGTGTGTGTGTGTGCATGAACTGAGTACTTGTTTCCCAAGCAAACCACGGTCTAGCATATTTATTTCAAGGAATAAGAAGATTTACTCTCATATTCACTGTATTCAATGGCAAGAAAAATGTCATGACACACCAAAGCCAATGCAAAGCTGAAGAATGTATAATAAAGCAGGTATTGCTTAGTCCTATAACTAAGTAGTTGAATACAATATGACTTCCAGTAACCTCCAATCTCATAGGGATGTTTGAATCTGTCAGCCTCACTCTACCTATCCAGGCTTGTCACTATCAACTTCTATTCCCAATTTACCAAATCTCTACAAACCTCATAGGACTCAGTTGCCCTACAAGTCAAAACAACATGAGCTGCTCTCTTCTGTGTACTGGGTCCTCACCCCTATTGTTACAGACTTAGAGGATTGTTGAGAGGCACAGAGTACAATCCATTTTTAATCACAAAGTAAAGCAATTAAAAGCATTGTCAGAACTCTTTGAAGAAAATGACATATAGTCTCCTAGGCATTGAGAGATAGGCCAACAGTCAGAGAATAGTCCTTTAAGGTTACATGAATCCAGTCATGGTGGTGCACATCTGTTCTCAGCATTTGAAAGGTAAAGGCAGGAAAATCAGGAGTTTAAGGTCAGTCTTCGTTACATGAGGCTTTGTCTCAGCAAAGAGAATAAAACCATGTTAAATGGTATTCTGGCAATGGACATTTAACCATAACAAGGATAGAGGCCCAGAAAATGAGTTGAGACTCTACAAGTATGGGGAAATTCAATGGCTCAAGTAGGACAGATAACATATAAGATAACAGGGTGACAGTGGCTATCCCTAGTTTTAGCTTTTACTTCTCACCATGTTGTGAAATATTTGATTGCTTTTGTCTGAGTAACCACACTTGAATTTTCCTCCTCTGTTGCTAATGCCTCTTCAGTGGTCTTTGTTAGCTCCTCCTCATCTGTCAGATTTTATTGTTGACTTCCCCTACAAAGACTCTGCTTTTATTAATCTCATCCTCCTCATAAGCTTTTTCTAACCCGTAAATAATTTTAGAAAATATTTATGTTGACGACCTTCCAAGTTACACTCAAAGACTACTCAATTTGGTGTGACTACTGATTTGTAGTCAGTGGCTTGCCACTATATCCTAACAGCGCCAAAGATAGCACAATTTCTACCCAGTGAAGCATGCTTTTTCTACAGTGTTTCCATCTGTAAACTGCACACAGCTTGTATGGTTTTCTAATTTCAAAACTATGATGACTCTTCCTTTTGTTTTCACTCCCATACTCAACAACCAAGCAGTCAGTAGCTCATCTGCCTCTATTTCAAGTGTACCTCCTTCGTGGGGTCAGTCTGACCTTTTCTGTTGTTGCACCTCTAGTCCCCATCTTCCTCATCTCTCCTTGGAAAGTTGCACTGATGTCTAATGGACCAGTGTACTTCCATTTCACACACAGGTCTTCTGCAGCCCTTTTCTGAACTTCGAGGACTAGTTCCTCCATTTTCCTAAACTCGTTATTGCTATTTCATTGTGACCATGGTGCAATGGCTTCCAAAACTCTACACAATCTGGCACTGACACATGTCGGCCTACTAATCCCCTTCCGTATTCCCTGCAGTCTGTCCTTTATTTCTGCCCATCAACAAACAAACAAACAACTGCGTTTTTAAGACTTTTAGTCTTGATATTGCTTCTGTTAGGGATGCTGTTTAGCAGAGTTGTATCTAATTGTTGCACAGTTAGTTGATACTATACAAGTTTCAACCTTTCTGTACTGTTTTGACAAGATCCCTTGTATCATCTGTGGCACTTTGCACACACACACACACACACACACATGAACCATTGTAGCCTGGATGCAGAGATTTGAATTATTCAATACTTCAAATAGTACCTGGCAACTACTATGTACTCATTAAGTATTTCTGAACTGACAGATCTTGGAAAATCTGCCAATGTGAAAAGCATACGTAAAATTCATAAGAACACCACTCAAATCTTGAAAGCTTAAGGATGTCTATTCATTGGAAGTTTAGAAGTTTTATATACATATTTTATATATACTATCATATTCTAAAAATCTATGCAATTTTTTTGTCCATTCCCGTGTATAGCAGCTAATATTCACTGTCGTTTTAAAGATCAAAAGTAGCCTATGACAAAAGCCTTTGGTCACACATGTGAGTGCTTTTTTTGATTAGGTTAATTGAAATTGGAAGATTCACCCTAAATGTGCTTAGTGGCCTAGAGATGGAGGGTCTTAGGGAACAGCTTTGCCTTCTAGCCTTGGTGCTTGAAGTCCTTACACTGCTGCTGATGCCTTGCTTTGCTGATATCAAAACCCAAATTCTCTGCCTTCTAATGTGAACTGAAGACCTGTGGCTCCCCAGAATTCCTCTGAGCCTTCAGCACCAGATTGGAACTTCTAGGACATGTAGCTTTGTACAGTAAGCAGCTATTCGGTTCTGAAATTTTATAGTCTAAAGACAGCCACTGGTATACTTGTATGTTAACCTAAAAGTGTCACCTTCATTATATTCATTCTTCCATTCTGTTCCTCTAGAAATCCAGCACAGATGTTTTCTCTTTCATTTCTCTCTTTATCCAGGTATAGATAGATATATGTCCTTCAGATCTTCTTTTCTAATAATGAATCTTTATCCTCTTGAATCAAGCACAACTACAACCCACTCTTGCCTCCTATATTATTCCTAACAGCTAAGCTTTGGGCAGTATAGAAAGTAAGAAAGCAAGTGATGCATGACTGTAATCCCAGCCCTCAGGAGGCAGAGGCAGAGGCAGGAAGTCCCCAAGATAAAAGCCAGTCTGGGATTATATAGTAAGTTCCAGGGGGCCTGGCCCATGTATCAAGATCCTGTTACAAATACAATGACAAGAGAGAACAAATGGGAAAAGAATTCTGTTTCTCCTTGTGCACCCACATCACTCCATTCCCTGCCTTAGCAAAAAAGGCCAGGAGCTAGTTATATGCTCACCACGCACTTTTCCCCGGCTCCTATCTACCACATCTACTTTATTGAGCCTCACAAATGTCCCCAGGCACACTGGGAAGTTAATTCCACTTTTGACATGACATTCCTTAAACGTGATTTTTCATTAGGGGTGTGGGGGACAGCTGACTTTTCTAAAGACAAAACATAATATATGGAGATAAATTCATTTCTTTAATTCTTATCCACTTAAGTGAAATGTGTTATGAGAAACTTATACCACCCCTTTTCCTCTTTTTCTTTAGTCCTTGGTTGTTCTTTCTGGATTCTTTTGAAAAATTTATAAACAAGACTGTTTCCTAGATGCCAGTGAGATATGTCAGGGAATTATGGTGCTTGTCGCCAATCTGATGACCAGAGTTTGAACCTTCACGCTCACTATGTAAGAGAAAACTGGTTCCCTCAAGTCATCTTAGAAAACAAAATAAATAAATGTAATGAATTCATATGGAACACTCTGTAAGAACTATGTAAAGGGTTCAAATTTATATATGATAGCATTTTACAAAAATCATTCCTCCTGAGTAAATGACAATAGATCAGAGGTCACTAAAGAGCAGAGACAACACAGACTGTACAACTTCTGACTCTGACAACTTCTGCAAGTGGTTTGCAAAAATGTGAGTCAGGATTCTGAAGAGGTACTGGTACTCTCTGTGCTCAGTGCAGTGGTGTATCAAGATACCCAATATGAAGAAGCAACCTCAGTGTCTATGAACAAATGAGCAGATACAGAAGAGTGGTATATAAACATACAATGGAATCCTATTCACACTTCAGAAGGAAGGGCATACACTGATAGGTAATGACACTCAAGTATTTTGAAGGTATGAAGCTTAGCCAGCTGCAGAACACAAACACTGCATGAAGTATCCAAAATAATCTCTGGAAAGCAGAGCATATAAGGCTGATTTCCAGGGACTGGGGTAGGGAGAGAAATGAGAAGTTCATTGGTGAGTGTAAAATTTACTGTTCATGAGAGAGCTGCTGTATAGTATAGCTTATCCTTTGCATTAGTGCACTAAGCATAAAATTGCTAAAACACCATGTCTTGTATTGCATGATTTTATCACAATATTGTGTGTGTGTGTGTGTGTGTGTGTGTGTGTGTGTGTGTGTGTGTGTGTGGTTTAGCCTATCTATCAGCAGTGAGCAGTGAGGAGAGGGCTTTTGCTTTAGTCTTTTCCTTTTCATTCAATTACACTGTCTTTGGCAGAAGACTGTGACCAATTTACATTTTTCTAGTTATGTAAGATGTTATATGTGGAAACTGGGCTTAAAAAGCTCTATTACACTTTGGTGATATTCTAGCTTCTTTCTCAAACAATGGTTCCTTGAGAAATTGCTACTTGGTTATTTTGTCTTGTCCATATCTCTGGCTCAGACTTTGCCACTATGTCTGGGAGTTGCACCATCTACCACAATTTGTACTCAGTATATGAGGTGCCCTTGGGTTTGCTGTGCATTGCTGACCCTGATGTTTCTGGTTTGGGAATACCACTCTCAATGGACACATTCTTCCCATTCCGTATATCTAGTATGAAGTTGGGAAGAACTAGATCAAAATGCAGGACATTTACAAGGAAGAGAAGTCTAAAGAATACAAACAAAGGGGGAGAATGCAGTCTCAAATGAAATCCCAGAAGGATGTGACCCTAAAAACCATGAGACCAGAGAGACACGGTATAGAAGGGTTTGATGTAGGACCCTGATTGGCAGTCAGTGAACCAGGCAAAAATTTTAACATGCCTCCATTCCCAAAATAGATGACAGTGAAGCATGTGAAAGGAAATAGAAAGATGTTGATTCAATTGTCTAAAAGAATGTTAATCATCAAGTCATATCTGTAAATGACTTACTACTTATATCCAGTTGCTATGCAGAAAAGTTTTACATATTGATAAGTGTCAAAAATCAGGATGAGTTTAAACTGGCTAGCAAAGGCTCAGCCTATCTTAATCCTTTACTTCCATAGCCATACCTGTAAACTAGATTGATCTCACTACCAACCACAGAAAGAATTCCAGTTCAGAGATGAAGAATTTCTCTAGGATAATCTAGATGATAAAGAAATTACAACAGTATTAAGTGCACAGAGTAAATTGTTAGACAAAAGGAGGGGAGGTGATTTCAGCTTTAGATCAAGTTTGCAAGCTGTAGAAACTGTTGGTTATTTTAGGTACTTGGTTTTTATGAATGTTAAACCTTTGTTTTTCTATTTTCCTTCACATACATAATCATAAATGAAGAGGTTATAGTAGTCCATTTCAATGTTACACCATAATAATATGAATTTTAATTGAAAACTTTGTATTGTTTTAATTGGAAATAGATTTTCTTTTACTGTATTCTCATTATGGATCCTCCTCCCCCAATTCCTCTCAGATTCTCCTCATTCACACAAGTCTACATTCTGTCTGTCTGTCTGTCTGTCTGTCTGTCTGTCCGTCTTTCTCTGTCACTCCCTTTCTTTCTTTCTCTACTGAAAACAAATTTCTCTTCTCATATGATAAAACATGATTACAGCTTTCCCTCTCTCTACTCCTCCCCGTTCCTCCTCACTTCCCTCTCAGCTGGATCCACCCCTTTTCTGTCTCTCATTAGAAAAAAAAAACACAAGGTTCTAAAAGATAATAATAAAATATAGTATAACAAGATTAAACAAATACTAATACAGTGGAATAGGAACAAATAAATGAACCGAAGGAAAAGAGCCCAAGAAAAGGCACAAGAAAGCAGATACACATACAGACACTCACTTGTTTATACACTCAGAAATCCTATAAAAACCATTAAGCCAGATCCCATAAGATATAGACAGAGGACCTGTAAGATAATAAGGGAGAAAATAAAAATGTTGAAATAAAATAAAAATTAAAAAATGAGGTTAAAAACAAAAAAGTCCTGAAATAATATAAGACATGGAAATACTCTCCAAAAACGCCATTGAGTTCATGTTCTGTTGACCATGTAGCCTGTCCTTACAAATAGTTTGTTTTACTAGTTGCAGAAAACTAATTTTTCATTTGCAATTAATTATCTTTTGGACATGGCTTCTAGGTTATGGATCAGTGTCCCCATCTCCTTTCATCTCTAGGACTCCCCCTGGTGAAGACTCCATGCAGGCTCTGGGCATGTTGTCTCAGTCTCTGTAAGTGCATGTGTGAATGGATCCTGTTGACTTACAGGGCCTTGTTTTCTTGTTATCCCTGATCTCCTCTCACTCTTTCACTCTTTCTACCTTGTCTTCCACATAGTTCCCTGAGCTCTGAGGGGAGGAATTTGATTTTTAAAAATTCCCCTTTAAGGATGAGAAATCCAAGGACTCTCACTATACATCATTTCTGGTTGTGGGTCTCTATATTTGTTCCCATGTCCTTCTCTGATTTTGGGTGAGCAAGGTACTGATCTATGAGTGCAGCATAATATCATTAGAGTCATTTTCTAACTACCTTCTTTAAGTAGAACACTAAAATTTTTGTTTTAACTTAGGTCCTTGGGCTATCTAATATCAGTTCTTGGTCAACAAAGCAGTGTCAGGTGTGGGTTCCATCACATAGAGTGGGCTTTGAGTCAAATCAGATATTTCTTGGTAACTCTCACAGGCTTTGTGAATATCTTGCAGGGATATCACCACTGTATAGAGTTATACTAATCCCAGACCATAATAAAAGTATCATCTTAGCCTTTGTCTTATAAAAAAATGCTGGGATAGGAGAGATGGTCCAGTGGTTAAGAGCACTGGTTGCTCTTCTAGAGGTACTGAGGTCTATTCCAGAGGTCTAGAGTCACACATGGCAGCCACAATAATCTACTGCTGTAGTCCCATTTGATCTTATGTCTGCTTCTGGTGTGCAACTGTTCATGAAGACAAAACATGCATGTACATAAAATATATAGATAACAAAATGCCTGTAATACTGCATAGCCTTCATTCTTATTAGCTTCAGTCCTAGTGGGTTTAAATTTAGTTGCATGTATACTTAAAGTGTACTTTAGTTTTATTCTTCAAGGCATAAGGTAAGGTTAAAGATAATTATTGAAAACTGCATTACGAAAAGCTAAGCTGATGGTGGATAATGGATATTTTGTGTGTGTGTCAATTATTATAATAAAATATGTTGTTTTACTAATATGAGTAAGCTTGAAAATTTAGAAGATTCTGACTATAGAAGTCATCCTGGCCTGATCTTATCAATAAAGTTCCCTCTTTGTGATCCTAACAATATTGGGAAATCTTAAAGAGTGGATATCATTTTTTCCACAACTCTGTAAATGAAATTGCTGTCTTCCATACTATAAAAAAACGGTAGTCCTAACTTGCTTAAAAGTATTCCCTGTGATTATGCTAGAGACTGGTTCAAATTGGTCATGTGTGATAGCCCAACCTTAAATAGTCAACCTTGTGTAGATGTAGTAAAACAAACAAACAAATAAACAAACAAAAGGTAGCTCTTCTATGTAAGCATGAGATTAGTGATACATCATCTTGGTCCCATGAAACATAAAAGATGGCAAGTTCACACAGTGTAGTTCATATCTGTTTCACTTTGCATGAGCTTATTCATAGACCAGGACACAGGTATATAGACTTCAAAAGCAACAAAGGAAAACACCTTATCTCCTATAAACTATGTATAACTTCTTTATTGTCAGTTCCCATGTACAAGACTAAACGAAACTAAGAGCTCCATAAGCTGTGTCCTATCTATGTGCTGTGCTTAATTCTCAAGCAAGAAGGTGACCTGTTTGGATTGCTCTTGGGAAAATCAACATAATTGGGACCTGAAGAACCAGGAAGGACAGGACTAACAAGAACACCAAATTCCCTGCATATTCTGTTCCATGAAGACTGATAGTAACATACACTTGCTTTAAGAAAGAGGCTGTGAAGACAGTTTCTCCAGGTCTATAAAATCCCTTAAACAACCACCTATCAACTCAAACATATTTGGATGTGAGACTCTTAAAGGAGCTTCTGGGGCATTTGGTTGAACAGAAGCACTAAGGAAAATGTGTTATCAAAGCTGGGGTCTGGTTCTGGATACATACGCATGCATGCTCCACATGACCTGGATCTTTTCAAAAGCTTTGTTCAACGCTAATCAAATTTATAGAAATTACTATGGACCTGGGAACTTAGAAGGCCAGCCTTCTGTCTACACATTTAGTACCCTTCTCAGTTTCTATTATTATAGGACCCATGGTAGGAATTTTTAAAACCAATGTTTATCCCTTTCCTTCCACTATGGTACCATTTAGCATCTCTTTCCAGTTGGAACTGGCATGCAAATCAAAACTAAGTTGACTTAGGTAATGTAATTATATAGCAATACAGTAATGAAAGGTCTCCTGCAAAATAACTTGACAAGCTCATTTCACCCTTCTGTCACCCTTCTGATGGATCTTAGTCCACATGTCATGGCTCTTCTTAATCATAAGAAAAGTAACAATTACAGAAGGAGCCACCCCCACCCCAGTAAGGATGAGTAATAAATACCCTACTTAGAAATGAGAGAGAGAGAAAAGGGTTCTGGTTCCAGTCTTAGAGTAGATAGGAATGTCATTTATTCTCTCTATTAATATAAAGGGGAATTCTGGGCTTGTAGTAAGGCCTTAATAGCCTTGATATTTGGTGTGGAACCTACTGCAGTACTGCAGACTTTATATAAATTTCATGAGAGATTATGAAGAAGAAAGACACATAACTATAAATCCAAAGAAACATATGGAAGTAACTGAGAGAATTTCTACACTCTCTGGTCAAGGTGAAGGGGTGTATGTTGTGCATTTGAGCTGCATAGCCTGATCCACTGCGTATTTCATAATCCAACTATACCACACTGCTCCTTCAATTTGAAGTGCCTCAGCATTGATGAGATCTTACTGACTAGATTCCCTGCTCAAGCTATGGTGATATTGGGAATATTAAGGAGCAAATAGTAGGCTAGCTGGTGGGCTCCACAAACCTCCCTGGACTTCTTGGATGAAGGCATTTTCAGAACTTGATAAAGAAGAGATTGAGACCTTTGAGTCTAAGAGAGTAGTTCTCAACCTGTGGGTAAGGACCCCTTTTGGGGTTGAACAATCGTTTCACAGAGGTCATATGTCAGATATCCTATATGTTAAATACTGACTTTATAACTCATAAAATGGCAAAATTATAATTATGAAGTAGCAATGAAAATAAATTTATGGCTGGGGGTTATCACAACATAAGGAACTGTATTAAAGGGTTGCAGTGGCCTAGTCGGCCATCATTGGGAAGAGAGTCCCCTTGGTCTTGCAAACTTTATATCCCCCAATACAAGGGATCACCAGGGCCAAGAAGTGAGAGTGGTTGGGTAGGGGAGCAGGGCAGAGGAGGGTATGGGGGACTTTCAGGATAGCATTTGAAATGTAAATGAAGAAAATATCTAATAAAAAATTGGAGGGAAAAGGGGTTTGCAGCATTAGGAAGGTTAAAAAACACTAGTTGAATACATAGTACCTAGCTTTATCCGATTTTCCCATATAATGCTATACTTCAATATGTCTGTTGGCAGTAAGCATACTATAAAAAGTATTCTTTATTCAATTAATATATCAATTCTTCTGTTCAATTATGAATTTATATGAAAATACTTTGCAGTACAACCCATTTAAGCTTATCCCCAACTAGCTTACAAATAAGTGAGACTCAGACTATGGTTATTTCATTTGGCTTTGACAATTACTAGGGGGTAACCCCAATCTACTTTTCAAATTGCTGACCTGGCTACCTCCCTAGCTGTGTTCTCCAAATACTTGCTGTTTCTGCTGACCGTGTGCTTATGCTGCCCATCTTCTCGAGGTCCTGTCTCCTCTCCTCCTTATGATTTCTCCTCCCTACCGCTTGATTCTCCACCAGGTAACCAGGTAACTCAAAACCCACCTACAACCAATCCCTCCAGTAATTGGCTGTAGCAAACTTAATTTAAGCAATAGTTTTAAATTAAGGAACAAGCTTTGCCCAACAAAAATTTGCAAATGTCAGAATTCACTCATAAGCCTAGACCTCTGGGTGCATCATTATCATTACAATAGATAGCAAAAGACCAAACATCAACAATAACTAGTGAGCATAATTATCATTGTTAATAGAAAGACTCATAAGTGAAAGGAACTGGGATTAAAAAATATTAGTGACATTAAGAATTACCAAAATGGCCGGGCAGTAGTGATACATGCTTTTAATCCCAGCACTTGAGAAGCAGAGGCAAGTGGATTTCTGAGTTTAAGGCCAGCCAGGTCTACAGAGTGATTTCTAGGACAGCCAAGGCTATACAGAAAAACCTTGTCTCAAAAAGCCTTGTCTCAAACTCAGATGTTTGTGCATCCTTCTTTTCGAGAATGGCTTAAAAAAATTAAGGAATCATGATCCACTGAATAACACTCTGAATCCATGAGTTAAACTTCCACTATAATCAGGTCTAGTCCTCCAGTCTGTCTTCTGCCTACTTCATACCTTAGAGCAATGAAGCAGTAAATAAATATGATTGTTCTAATTGTCTGTGCATATGTATACAAGTGCATGTGTGTATGCATTCCTGAGTGTATGTATGTATGTATGTGTTAATACCCTGTTTTGGTTACTTGTTTACTTATTAAAGTTATATATTTATTGCGTTTTTGTATGAGTGTTATCTCATTTGACATTTTTCAGTGCACTCTAAACTTAAACACTCCTCATATAGTAAAGAATTATCTTTTGTATCAAATTAGTCAAAGCATAGAGACTAGGCAATGCCTTATAGTAAAAAATAATAGCAAAAAAGGGAAAATTGAATAAGTATAAGGGTTTTTTTATTTTTTAATATATTTTATTGTTTGAAGAGTTAACATACGTATGAAGGATATTTTGAAATAATCACACTTCTCTACCTCTTTCTAATGTTCCAGAGAGTATACCAACCCATCTCTCTCCCAACTTCAGGTCCTTATTGTTGTTGTTGTTGTTGTCGTCGTTGTCGTTGTCATTGTCGTTGTCGTTATCATTATTCTCAAGTTCAATTAGTGTTGACCATATATATGAGAAAATAGGGCCAGTCACTGGGGCATGGACAGCCTACTAGCAACAATATCCTCAGAGCAAAATGGCCCTTCTTCCCTCATCAGCCATTAGATGCCAATACCCCTTCTCCTAGCAGTGGGGCCTCAGGAGCCACCCCAATCCACACCTGTAAGGAATGAAAGCTCCTGTAAGTCACTGTGTGCAACAGTCATGCCATATCTAGAAGAGAGCATTTTATGGCTCTCCACTCTATCTATCCACTTTTCCATTCTCCCAGCTCCCTCTTCCAAGCTGTTCCCTCAGAACTGGATGGGGAGAAATTGATTAAAATGACCCATCTATGGATAAGTAATCTTAGTTATTTATTCTCAACACTTGACCAGTTTCATGAGTCTCTGTACTAACCTCTGTCCACTACAAAGAGAAGCCTATCTGGACTGGACAAAGTAGTGACTATGGCTATAGACTAAAATAATTAGAAGACAACTGGGTATCATTAGCATTTAGTGAAACAACACATTCTCCCAGGATTATCACCTCAGTCAGTATAGTAGAACACTGGTGATATGAAATAGCAAGAGAGCAATACTAAGGGTTGAATTATGAATTTAATTTTCAAAAATATCCCTTAAAATATGAGAGACTATCTAGTTTACTAATATCAAGAGTATCACATGTGGCATTCTCTGTGGAATAAATTTTATTAAGGATAAACTAATTTCACATTGATTTTTAACCTATCCATAAATCCATAAGGACTTGAGCACTTTACCTACATTAATAGATCAAATCAGATCAAAGTATTAAAAAACATAAAAATATTAACAATTCTATATTTAATATTTATAAAGCAAAATATAAATGGGAAATTATTTTTGTCAGGAACTTCTATGCAAGCAATACCTTATGAAATGACAGAAAAATCAAAATGCCCCTAACATCGTGTAAAATTCTTAAAGCTTTGAAAGTAATGCTTAATTATGGAAAGCCCATCAAGTGATCTTTTACTCAGCGCTTAACACGTGAAGCAATTCTTGTATAATTCTTGTCTGTATATTGTACTGTTAACAATGCAATGCTGTTCTGAAATAAATTATTTCTGCATAGAAATAGCTGTCAGTCACTAGTTGATGAGCAGGCAAATACAGAAGCTTTCCATATTTAGTGTTTCCAAGGAAACCCTTCACTCAGGGTGCACTCATTCGACATAGGGGCTGGAAGGGATTGTATTTGCTATGTGTGCCTGTGAGAGGAAAGGAAAGGGGAGGTATGAACGTGAAGCTCTGAGTGAAGCATTAGGTCCACGGCAATGAAGAATATTGAAAGAATCACTTAACTGTATCGATTCTAGGGAACACAGGCAAGATGATGTTTGAATGAGGCAAAAGAGAAAGCTGGAAAAAATAAGCATGCCCCAGGGAGTGTTGTTGGTGAAGTATTTCAGGAGGGAATGCTGCTGCAAACAATACTGGAATGTCAATGAGAGAGGAGAGACAAGAAAACAAAATCACAGAGAAACAACTGCCATAAAAGAAAAGCAGGCCATGGATTTTGAAAAAAAAATCCAAATCAGGAAAACCAAACTAACCGATAATTATTTATATCAACACTCTATGGCCAATGTAGTCAATTTCCAAAATCAATAATTTTCACCACTGCAAAAGTCATGTATCCATGAAATCTGTGGCTGCAACATCTGCATTGTTTCAAACACTTGGAAAGTACTCAGTCATATCCTTCCTTAGAAACTGTGAGGATTTCTAAAATGCTAAGTAAGATATGCATAAGCATGGAAATACTATCACAGTAGGTTTCTTAAGAGATTTAGTGTGCTTTTATTTGTTTAATGCTAATGCCTAACACTGTACAGTTTCAAATGTTTAACATTTAGTAAAATATATATGCATATATACATATAGTACATTGAATATTTGAGGATATGCAAACCAGCACACCAATTGAAAATAAAATTGTTTTCCTACTCTTCCAGACTAAGGAGCAATCCCTCTGAGTAAATGGCTGACCCTTCTAGTTCCCACATTGCTGAGGCAGCATACTAGCACCTTATACATCACCAGAGATAGTGCAAGTTCACCTATCTTCCTATGCTTTACAAGGACACTCCAGGTTAAAGGTATCAATTATGATGAGGATATTTCCTTTTAGTCAGATATAAAATTTATTTTCACTGAAAAAAGTTTGCAATGTACTTTTATCAGCTGTTTTCTCCCCCAATCTTCCATATGCCCCCAACATTCCTAACTACCAACTTTATACTTTATCTTCACTCAAAAAAAAGAAAGAAAACAGAAACACACACATAAAAGAAATTCACAAAAACACAAAAACGGAAACCAAATTATAAAAGCAAATACCAATAAGATTAACAATGCACAAACAAAACAAAATAAGACAAAATATTTACAAAAAAAACATTGAATTTGTTTCGTGTTGGCTTTCTTCTATCCGTGGGTATGAAGCCTATCCTGAAATACAATTAAAATACTTGGTTAAAATCTTCTGGATCCAGCCTGGCTTTATTGGGGACAGAATGACAACATTCCTGCCCATAGTACAAGGCCAGCAAGAGTAGGCCTTTCTGAGTATCAAGAGTGTCAATAGCTACATATGCAGCTAGAGACAAGAGCTCTGGGGGTACTGGGTAGTTCAGATTGTTGTTTCACATATAGAGTTGCAGACCCCTTCAGCTCCTTGGGTGCTTTCTCTAGCTTCTCCATTGGGGGCCCTGTGTTCCATCTTATAGTTGACTGTGAGCATCCACTTTTGTATTTGGCCATCACTGGAAAGAGAGGCCCCTTGGTATTGCAAAACTTTTTTTTAATATTTTTATTACATATTTTCCTCAATTACATTTCCAATGCTATCCCAAAAGTCACCCATACCCTCCCCCCCACTTCCTTACCCACCCATTCCCATTTTTTTTTTTTTTTTGGCCCTGGCATTCCCCTGTACTGGGGCATATACAGTTTGCAAGTCCAATGGGCCTCTCTTTCCAGTGATGGCCGACTAGGCCATCTTTTGATACATATGCAGCTAGAGTCAAGAGCTCCAGGGTACTGGTTAGTTCATAATGTTCTTCCACCTATAGGGTTGCAGATCCCTTTAGCTCCTTGGGTACTTTCTCTAGCTCCTCCATTGGGAGCCCTGTGATCCATCCATTAGCTGACTGTGAGCATCCACTTCTGTGTTTGCTAGGCCCCGGCATAGTCTCACAAGAGACAGCTACATCTGGGTCCTTTCGATAAAATCTTGCTAGTGTATGCAATGGTGTCAGCATTTGGAAGCTGATTATGGGGTGGATTCCTGGTTATGGCCGTCTCTAGATGGTCCATCCTTTCCTCTCAGCTCCAAACTTTGTCTCTGTAACTCCTTCCATGGGTGTTTTGTTCCCAATTCTAAGGAGGGGCATAGTGTCCACACTTCAGTCTTCATTCTTCTTGAGTTTCATGTGTTTAACAAATTGTATCTTATATCTTGGGTATCCTAGGTTTTGTATTGCAAAACTTTATATGCCCCAGTACAGGGGAATGCCAGGGCCAAGAAGTGGGAGTGGCTGGGTAGGGGAGCAGGGCGGGGGGGGTATAGGGAACTTTTGGGATAGCATTTGAAATGTATATAACGAAAATATCTAATAAAAAGGTCTTTCTGAGTTAAGCAAGAAAAGTTAAAAATAATAGTGTCAATACCTACTGTGGGCATAAGGTTCCTTTGCATAATAATGTACATATTTGAAATTCTGCCAAGGAATGTCCTTCCTGTTAACATCAATGACTCCATGATAATCAAAAGCAACACAAGTCCAGGATGCAAAGATTTGGCTATGTCTCAGCAAAATGGTAAATACTGGGACCTTCAGGACAGCCCTTAAGGCTGTAGGAAAGAACTCTAAAAACATGTGTCAAAAAATGCATAATTTCTCAAAAAAATAAGGATGCAATATAAATTATACAAGATACTTCAAGAAGCTAAAGGAACAAAAGCAGCTGCCTTAATGAGCCAGCTTGTCAGGCAGATAAAAGGCAGGCAAATTTCTGAGGTCAAGGTCAGTGTGGGACACACTGAGTCCAGGCCTGGGTGTAGTAGACATGATCATTTCAAGACTGGGTCCCACCCAGCCATCTTATTGTCTATGCTAAACGGAGGCAGGAATATCTCTGAATTCTTTTGCAATATTAAAAAAAAAGATGTGCTTGCTATCTCCTAAAAAATCAAGGAGCTGAGATCATGGGATACTGAACCATAGGCTAATCAAAAGGGAACCTGGAATAAATAACTGAATTGATATGTAAACTTAAAAACTGGCCTTTTGGTCTGCATGAGATGGGCTAGCAGAAAGTCCTAGAATTTTTCTCTAGCCAGAGTTGAGCTGTCTGGAGATCTCTGGAGAGAAAAAAAAATGTTATCAATTTTTTTTTTCTCACAGGATCTCTGATATTAGTCGGAAAATCTATGGAGAGCAAACACAGGTCTTTTAGAATTTTTTCTGGCTTTCTGATTTTGATTGAAAACCCTCAAAATTATATTTAGACTTTTTCTAACAGTATTTCTGACTTGGTTAGAAGATCCAAGAATTTTTATAGCAGTTTGGTCAGAAAAACCATGAGTTATCCAGAGAACTTTTAGAATTTTTACTAGCAGAGAGAGCTGTCTCGAGGAGAAAGCTAGCTGTCTTAACCATAGAGTTTTCAGAATAGCAAGAAAAAGCTGTCTAGAGCAGAGCCAAACGGCCAAACGAGAGAGAGAGAGAGAGAGAGAGAGAGAGAGAGAGAGAGAGAGAGAGAAGTCTGGAAAGCCATCTCAGCAGAAGTAGGCACCAGGTTGTAACCCATGATTTGACTTGGAATCATTTCTTTTCACTGCTCGCAGATACCCTTCTACCAGGAACTTGAACCTAGCAGAGGCTGGTTCTTGGCAACAGTCCAGTTGAGAAAATTAAACTCATTCTTTAACAACAGGTATCAAAAGCAAATATCTTTATATGCAGGTGCCTGTCTTCTCTTTCCCCACTCAGTACAGAGATCCCACTTAGCTAAAACTACGTTGGCCACTATGGAAATAGGTGACCAAATGTACTCATGGTATGCTTGAGCATGTTTGGGAACATAATCAGGAGTGGTATAGCTGGGTCTTGAGATAGGACAATGTCTAACTTTTTTGAGAAGCCAGCAAATTGATTTCCAAAGTGCAAACTTCTTCATTCCAACCAGTAATGGAGGAATGTTCCCCTTGCTCCACATCTTCACCAACATGAACTGTCACTTGAGTTTTTTTTTTTTTTTTTTAATCTTAGTCATTCTGAGGGGTATAAGATGGAATATCAGGATCATTTTGATTTACATTCCCCTAATGACTAAGGATGTTTAACACTTCTTTGAGTGCTTCTCATATACTAGAGATTCCCTTGTTGAAAATGCTGTTTAGATCTGCACCCCATTTTTAACTGGGTTATTTGGTGTGTTGATATCTAATTTCCTGAGTTCCTTTATATATTTGGGATATCAGTCCTATTTCAAATGTAGGCTGCTATTTTGTCCTATTAATGGTGTCCTTTGCCTTAAAGAAGCTGCTCAGTTTCACGAGCTCCCATTTATTAATTGTTGATCTTAGTGCCTGAGCTATTTGTATTCTATTCCTGAAATTGTTCCTGTGCCAACGCATTCAAGGTAATTCCCCATTTTCTCTTCTTAACAGATTTATATATCCAATATTATGTTGAGGTTTTTGATCCATTTGAACTTGAATTTTTGTGCAGAATGATAGAAATGAATTTATTTGCATTCTTCTATATATAGACATCCAGTTAGACCAGCACCATTTGTTGAAGATACTTTCTTTTTCCATTGAATAATTTTGGCTTCTTTGTTAAAAAATAAAGTATGCATAGGTGTATGGGTTTATTTCTGAGTCTTTAATTAAATTGAATTGATCAACCTGTATATTAATATGTTAATATCATATAGTTTTTACTACTACTGCTCTGTAGTACAGCTTGAAATCAGGGATGGTGATACCTCAGAAATTCTTTTATTGTGAAGATTGTTTTAGCTATTCTTGGTTGTTGTTGTTGTTTGTTTGTTTGTTTGTTTTCCCCTATGAAGTTGAATGGTGTTCTTTCAAGGTATTTAAAAACTCGTAATAGTTAAAAACCTAGATGTCCCTTAACCAAAGAATTAATAAAGAAAATGTGGTACATTTACACATTCAGCTATGAAAAGCAATGGCACCATGAAACTTCTAGGCAAACTAGAAAAGATCATCTTGAGTGACATAACCCAGACACATAAACATACTATATACTCATAAGTGGATATTAGCTATAAAGTACAGGATAACTATGCTATAATCCATAGACTCAAAGAAGGTAAGTAGCAAAGAGGATCCAAGAGGGTTTGAATCTCGTTTGAGAAGCTTCACCAAGCAGTTGATGGAAACAGCCAACCATTAGGCATAATTCCTGGAATCTTATGGAAAATAATAGGAAGAATTAAAGGAGCCAGAGCAGTCATGGGCACCACAAGAAAACCTATAGAATCAACTAAGCTGGGCCCATAGGGACTCACAGAGACTGGACCATCAATCAGAATGCATGCATGGAATGGATCTAGGATCTCTACCCATATGTAACAGGTATGTGACTTGATATTCATGTGGGACCCCTAAAAGCAGAAGTAGGTGCTGTCTCTGATGCTACTGCTGGTTTTTAGATCCCTTTCCCCTAACTGGGATGCCTTGTCTAGCCTCAATAGGAGATGGTGATCACAGTTTACTGCAACTTGATATACCAACGTGGATTCATGTCCATGAAACTCCTCATGTTCTTTAAAAAGGAAGTGAGAAGGAATGGGAGAGACTAAGAGGTAAGAGGTAAGAGGGTGTGACTAGGAGGAGAGGAGGGAAGGGAAGCTGCAATATGAATGTAAAGAAAATTAAATACATTAATGAAGAAAATGAAAAAAAAACCACAAATATCTTGTATAAGTGGGAACCATAAGTCTAGAAACTCCTAAATACAGATAATATTATTTATAAAAATAAGGGGGACTTTTGGGATAGCATTGGAAATGTAAGTGAGGAAAATACCTAATAAAAATATTCAAAAAAATAAATAAAAAGTAGGAGGCTCAAACACAAAGGAAAAAAATAGAGTGAAACAAAGATTTAAATCTGTCAAAGTAGATATTTGACAGTGGTTATTTAAAGTGAATATTAGCTATAAAGTACAGGATAACTATGCTATAATCCATAGACTCAAAGAAGCTAAGTAGCAAAGAGGGTCCAAGAGGGTTTGAATCTCATTTGAGAAGCTTCACCAAGCAGTTGATAGAAACTGACAGTGGAATCTGTCAAAGGATGAAATGGGACAATCTATATATTTTTGTATGTTAAGAAGCATTCTATATTTTTCATTTCTAGGTCATCAGTGGAAAAAGCAGTTTATCATGCTTTCCAAAGTCTGATTCAGAAGGATGGCAAACACTTGTCTTCCAGTTACATCTGCAATGAGAGTTCCATACACAAGGGGCTCTGCAGAAAGCATGGGAAAGAACATCATGTCCAAGAATGAGTGTAAAGGGTTACACCCTGCTTAACACTGCATTTGGTAAAAAAATGAAAAGAATCCAAGAAATATCACTTCTCTTTCATGACAATTTGAACTCCTGCTCCAATAGAAACTGAAGTGTGATTAGTAGGACATCATCTAGAGAGGAGGACAGGCTTACCTCATGTAGGCTCAGTGTTACTATTTGTATGTTTTCTCCAAAAGTTTCAATAAAACAAATGGGAGGCAAATGACAAGAAGCAATGCATTTCTATTGTGTTGAGTTAAAAATGAATCTCCAATTTCAAAATGTTTTCTCTGAAACAACTAGGTTCCACCTTTACCTGAAATTTTAACAAGAATAAGTCATTGTTGTTTCCTTAAATAAAATAAATTTACCACTGAAATACTTTAAAAATGGTGTGTAACCCCTAGAGGACTTGTGGCTTTTACCACTACCTTAGGCTCATTCTAATGGAGAGCTGTTAGCAAATCACAGAGCAGCTATGCTCATGTCCTATTCTTGTCTAAAGCTTAGCTCATTCTTTTCTCTTAAATGTATTTTCTTTAATTTATCTAAGAATTTAATGCAATATATTTTCATCACAAGCATTCCACTCCATACACCTTCTGGACCATCTCTCATCTCCCAAAACACCAAATTGTACTTCATGTTCTATCTCTATCCCCCTATGAATAAACCATCTGCCTATATATCTATTTCTATATCATCTATTTATGTTTAGCTTTCTACTATCTATATCTCTGTCTTTTTCCTTATCTATGTCTATTATCTGTCTCAACCCATTTGATTGTATATTACTGGACTACTACTGGACATGAGGCCTATACTAGTATAAGGTTAATCCATCTACAGAAACTGAATGTCCCTCTGCCAGCAGCAGCAATCAAATGTGAATAGCTCCTAAACTGAAGGCAGGACCTCATGTCTACCACCACCTTCCATGAAGTGATTTAGTCTGGCTTGTGATTATGCAGATCTTATCACTGCAGGTGATGACAGTATCTTTTTCCCATTATCTGGGATCCATATCTCACAGTGGTTAGAGGCTGCCTTGTCTGAAAATACATGGTTTCCATGAAATACATAAGGAAGAGTTTAGCCTTTGGGTGAAATAACCCTTTACATGAAAGTCTTCCAAGGTATGGAGGAGAGAAAGATATAAATTTCTTGTTGTAATTTTATAACATTTGATAGAATTTTATAACATTTGATAGAAAACACTTAAATGTAATATTTTTGTTACCTAATGTATCTGGGAAATACTTTTTCCTTGTTGTTTTCTACCACTTCTAACTCTGAAAATCTTTATTCTCCTTCCACATAGATTCTCAGTGAGGCTGCCACAAGAGTGTTTGGCATACACTCATTTAACCAACTACATTCACTAAAGAGTCAAGATTGGTCAAACCAAGGTATTTTCCATTCCATAAACAACCACCAAACCCAGACACTATTGCAGATGCCAACAAGAGCTTGCTAGCAGGAGCCTGATATAGCTGTCTCCTGAGAGGCTCTGCCAGTGCCTGGCAAATACAGAAGTGAGTGCTCACAGTCATCTATTGGATGGAGCACAGGTTTCCCAATGAAGGAGCTAGAGAAAGTACCCAAGGAAATCAAGAAGTTTGCAGCCTATAGGAGGAGCAACACTATGAACTAACCAATATCCCCAGAGTTCCCTGGGACTAAACCACCAATCAAAGAAAACACATGGTGGGACTCATGGCTCTAGCTGCATATGTAGCAGAGGATGGCCTAGTCGGGCATCAATAGGAGGAGAGGCTCTTGGTCCTGTGAAGGATCTATGCCTCAGTATAGGGGACTGCCAGGGCCAGGAAGCAGGAGTGGGTGGGTTGGGGAGCAGGGGAGGATGGAAGGGATAGGGGGATTTCAGAGGGGAAAGGGGATACTATTTGAAATGTAAATAAAGAAAATATCTAAGAAGAAAAGAAAAAGTCAAGATTGTTAATGTCAGCCTCTTCAAAGCTTGGCATCAATGCATAATCAGAGTGTTTTTCTTCACTTGATTCATTTTACTTTTATCCTTTGTGTTCGAATCCTGTTTTTCATTCTCCTGACACTTTCATGTTAACCTTGCTCTCTGTAACTCTACCCTTAGATCTCTATTTTTATTTGTTTTTCTTGTTTTATTTTATCTTTATGATTATAATATAATTACAATATTTCTCCCTTCCCTTTCCTCCCTACAAATCCACTGACATACAACTCCTCACTACCGTTCAAATACTTAACCTTTTAAAATTATTATTAGATTCATATCTATGTATACATATATATTCACAAATTTCTTATTGCACAATTTTATGGCCGGGGCTATCCTCACAATCTATTTTTACAGCCTAAGAAATGACTGGATTGTTTCAAAGAACAGTAGTTAGAAACCAAAGTCACCAAGAATATCTTTTACTCCAAAGCTTAATATTGCACAAGATTTGTCATGTTGACTAGTGAGATGCTAAATAGAGGTTTTACAGCCAAATGAAATTGCATAATTAAGACTGAGCTTCCTAATCCCATTTCCCTTACAGTCAGCCCTTCTCTACTCAGGCAACTAATACATCTCGATTCTTACACAGTTTTAGAATTATGTCATAAATATCAAAATATATTTTGTATATACATGTAAATAGAAACAATATTTTTAACAACTGCTTACAATATCTTTCTGGAAGTAGTGCTGTAAAGTAGATACTGTAATTCTCCTACTAAAGTATTTTGGAGGTAATTGCATACTATTCAAATTACATATTCATTCTTTTTCTCATCAATATCTTCTAACATTTACAGAAAACTTTCTAAGTTATTTCAAAAATTTTCCTAGTAAACATAAAACCTTCATGGTAATATTACATAACCTGTCTGAAAATACTGTGTGTGATATTTAGTTCTAGTGGTATCTGTTTCTAATAGTAGAAATTTTGAATTGGAGATTATGTGTAATTCAAATAACACATAATTAAGCCCTTAGAATATAGGGCTGCTATAGGCAATGCATGAAGAAAAAGGCTACACTGGAAGTACAAGGACTGGTACACTCCAGAGTGAAAGATATCCATTTAGCGATTGTATGATCTCAAGAAATATTGATAGATGTTGAATAAGCTGTGCTAATTTATGAGGTAGTAATGTTGTCTGAGTCTCCACTAAGCAACAATGAAAGATTTTCCTATTAATCCACCAAACTGTGTCTTTCCCTAATGGTCTTATCCAATCTTCCAGCCTTCTAGTCTCCTGATCAATAAACTAAGGTAATTATCTGTGCCAAGTAATCTATTAATAGCTAGGTCATTTCTCTCTCCATTAAATTTGAAAGAATGGAGCACATTAGGTACTGGTCTTCCCACGGGGGGGGGGGGTCTCTTTTCATCACTGTCTTATAGGAAAAAACTATATAAGTATATATATTTATATATTCAAGGTGACCTTGACTTTGGCAGGACTGACCTGTCAAAGGTATCTGCTGATACCTGAGAGCCTTCTTTTCAATAACTCTTGATATGGAAAATCTCACAACTGCAGTAGCATCAATCTAAAACCAGGTGCTCTATCTTACTAAAAGTCCCAGTGAATACAGTAGCTAATGTGCTTTTCTAATCCACTTGGATTGCTAGTGCAGAATGAATGTACTACTGGGTGCCTTCATCACTAAGTAGCTATTTCTCAAATTCCTGGAGTCTGAACTTTTAGTGCCATCATAGTCAGGTTCTAAGAGAAGGCTCTTTTCCTGGTTTACAGATGATGAATATGTCCCCGAAGTGGTGGAGAAAAATAAACTCACTCTCTTTGTTTGCATTTGCTGTTGCTATTTTTGTTTTCCAAAAAAATTAACAAATCTTATTAATGAAGCTTCTAATAACACATTAGTGTGTAGGTTATTGAAAAAAACAATATTCTGCTCATCAGCAAGCATGTAAAGTGTAAAGCATTGGGAATAAGTGTTTGTCATGGCAAAAATAACTTCATGTATATGTAATATACATATATATGTGTGTATATATATAATATGTATATATATGTGTGTGTGTGTGTGTGTGTGTGTGTGTGTGTGTGTGTGTGTGTGTGTGTGTACATCAGTGGATCATTTCTTATGTCTTTATTTTTATGTGGGGATGTGTTTTACCTGCATATAGAACTATAAACCAAGTCCCTGCCCTTTATACTCAGAGGACAAATCTGGGCATATAGTCCTAATGAACTAGAGATCAAACAAAACATTTATTAATGTTGATGAGTGGGTATGTGTATATATATATACATATACATATATATATATATATATATATATATTAAGCTGATATAAAAATTTAGTTTTAGCTCTGTGTCCAGCATGCATAGTTCTATATAGTTCCACATACCATTACGAAAGTTTTATCTGTTCATGGTTTGCTAGAAGACATGGGAGAAAATAATTGACTGGGACCAGTTACAACTGATGAATCAATCTGGCTGCATCCCTGTTGAACTGAATCCATACAATGAGAAAGCCAGTTCTAGCATAAATTACCAAGAGGGTCCCTACCTCAGAAAATTATTATTAGAATAGCCAGGAGGCGAGGATGGAGAAGAAGTTATGATCATGATGTAAAGTAAATAAATTAATTAATTAATGGGAAGAAAAACATGTAGGCCTAGTGAATGCTGCCAAAGCATCTTTGTGCTCATGCACACATGAACTGCTGTGTCTAAAAGACACCATTTCCTTCAAGTCATTCCTTACCTCTGATTCTTATCATCTTCCTGCCTCCTTCCATGTAGATCCCTCAGGCTGGCATATAGAGGTTGATAAAGACACCCCATTTAGAACAGAATGTTCCAAAGACTCTCACTCTCTGTACATTGTCCAGTTGTGACTCCCTTTTATAATTCTCATCTGTTGAAAAAATAGAAACTTCTTTGATGATGGCTAAATGAGGCACTTATATGTGTTATAACAGAATGATATTACAGTCATTTTATTGTTAGTTCCTTTACCAGACTCTTTGGTCGTCTTCTAGACCCTTGGACTAGAAGGATCTATCTTGCAGGTAAGTTACTACTATAGGTAACAGGGTTTATAGCTGGGTTGATGCTTAATTTTAGTATAGTGCAGAGTATATTCCAGTAACATGAACACTTTTGACTGGATTTAAAGCCCATTCCATGAGATTATATAATACAGATGACATTCAGGCTTTACTTAGTATAATAAGATGTCTAGTTGGAGCATTATATCTCCTTTTATTTAGTGACTCAATTTATATTTCTTTTATATATGTATATACCTACAGTAGTAGGTTTCCATATGGTTTTTCAAATGGTTACATGCCCCATAATTGCTCCTTTACCCATATGGTCCACTCCCATCCCCCAATACTAGATTCCATTTTGGTTTTCCCTTTGTCACTTCATATTAATACATTGTATTTTCCTTTCCTTAAGTTGATTCTTTCCTGTACCCCGGTACCTAACTAAGTATCTAAACTCTGGTTATTTGGATTGTAGCACTATATTGAAGGCTTAAGAGCTAACATCTACCTATTAAAGAAAACATAAAATATTTATCTTTTTGAGTCTGGGCTACCTCATTAACGTTGATTTTATTCACCTGCAAACTTAGTAATTTCTTTTTCTTAATAGCTGAAGAGATGTCCATTGTATAAGTTCTATTCATTTTCATTATCCATTTATCATCTAGGCCATTCCAAATGCCTGGAATGTATGAATAGATGATCAAAGAATATTTATAGGCAAATATCTCTGTAGAAGGATGCAGAGTCCTTTAGGTATATGTTCAAGAGTGGTCAAACTATATCTTGAGGTAGATCTATTCCAAGATTCCTGAGGAACCACCACATTAAATCCTTTAGTAGCCATAAAATACTGACCCTCCCCCAGCAATAGATAATTACCCTTCATTGGTTTACTGATCTTGACTATTTTGGTTGGTACAAGATGAAACCTAAAAGTAGTTTGGATGCATGTCCCTGATTTCTAATGATCTTAACCATTCCTTTAAGTGTGTCTCAACCTTATGTAATTTTATCTTTTGAGAACTCTCTACTGTGTTCAGAAATCCATTTTTGATTGAGTTGTTTCCTTTTTTTTTTAGTTCTTTATAGATTTTTAATAGTAATGCTGTACCAGATGTGTAGTTGGTAAGCGTATTTTCCTATTCTCTAGGTTGTTGCTTTCTCAAACGGTGGTGTCTTTCATCAAACAGGAGCTCTTTTGCTTCATGAGGTCCCATGTTGATCTTAGAGCCTACGCTGTCAGTGTGCAGCAGTTGCTTTCCCATGACAAGGGCTTTGGTTCTATTCCCTACATCCTCTTCTATAAGTTTTAGAGTATCTGTAATTATGCTGAGGTCCTTGGTTCACTTGGAGGTTAGTTTTGTGCATGTGATAAGTATAAATCTATTTATATTATTCTACATGAAGCTATCCAGTTTGACAAGAATCATTTGTTGAAAATGCTGTCGTCTTCAGTTTATAGTTTTTACTTCTTTGTCATCAGGTGTGCATCAGTGTATAGAGTTATGTCTGAGTCTGTTTCTGAGCCTTTAATTTAACTCAATGTGAGTGTTTTTATGCTATAATATGATGTTTTTATCACTAAAGTTTCAAACCACAACTTGAAATCTGGGATGATGATACCTATAGCACTTCTATATGCAGGATTGTTTTAGCTATCTTAGGTTATTTGTGTTTCCACATGAAGCTGAAAATGGCTCTTTTAATTTCTGTGAAGAACTGGGTTGGAAGTTTGATGGGCATTACATTGAATCTACATTGCTTTTGGTAGGATGACCATTTGTACTATATTAATCATACAGATATATAATCAAGAAAGATTTTTTCATCTTTTGTGTCTCCTTCAATTGCTTTCTTCAATGTCTTAAAGGTTTTGCAATGCAGATCTTCTCCTTGATTGATTGGAATCATCCCAAGATATTTTGCTATGATGCTATTGTGAAAGGTGCTGTTTCCCTGATTTTTTTCTCAGTGCATTTGTCAGTTGCGTATGAAGGACCACTGAGTTTTGTGTGTTAATTTTGTATCTTGCGTCTTCCCTGAGGATGTTCCTCAGATGTAAAGGTTTCTTGATATAGTTTTAGGGGTATTTTTATATATAAAATCATATCATCAGTGAATAAAGATGTTTCGATTTCTTCCTTTCCCATTTGTATCCTCTTGAACCCCTTCACTTTTGCCATTGTTCTTTCTAAGACTTCAAGCACTAAACTAAATAGGTATGGAGAAAGTAGACCTTTGTCTTGCTCTTGATCTTAGTGGAATTCAATGCTTTGAGTTTCTTTCCATTTAGGTTATTGTTAACTAGGTACTTGGCTTTTAGTTTTCTTTCATTATTATTTCATTATTTTACTTATTCACTTTACATCCCAATCATTTCCCCCTCCAGTCACCCCCTTCCACAATGATTTCCCATATCCCTACCCTTCTGCTTTGAGTGTGTGGGGACCCCTGTGTACACCCTGGTACATGAAATTTATGTGTGGCTAGGAACATTCTACTTTGTTTAATTTGCCTTTATTGCATTAAAGTATGCCCCTTGTATCTCTAGTCTCTCCAGTCCTTTTATTATGAAAGGATATTGGATTTTATCAAAAGCATTTTTTCTGCATCTTCTGCCTCAGATGAAGTGATGAAATGAGAGTCATACATGAGCTGTGCCAGTAAATAGCTTGGGTTGAGCCCAGAGCATTTTCTTCTCTGTTCTAACTATTCCTAAGCCTAGGTCTGGAAGCTTCTACCCTCTGTACAATCTAATCTTTCAAGATGACTGATTGTACAATCTAATCTTTCAGATGCTTGGCTTCTGGCTGAATTGCTCTGCCTGAGCTCATACTCTGGCTGTATGCTCTAATCTTCTGACTCCTGATTTTTTTTTTTTCTGGATCATTCTGTCTTCACCTATTTCTATCTTGTTCACTCTGGAAAACTGTCTGGGTAAAACTGCCATACACACATATCACATACCATATACCACAACTTTTCTTCCTCTTGCTGCTGTTAAGTAGCCTGTCTTTCATGTATGTTCTCATGTCATCTGGGCATATCCTATCATTTTACCAAATCTTTCTCTGATTCATCACTTTGTCTGCTTCTCAAGTGGATGTCACTTTAAAGCATGACTGCTTCCTACTACACACTAACCTTAACCTTACCTTCATAGTTACAGACTAAAGATGTGTACTAAGGACATGTCTGTATTTCAGCCAGATCATACTGTAATCCAGGGCATATATGCATTCTGGCTTGGTCATATATTTGGATGTGATCCCTTGCCAGAGCAGCTGTATTGCTGGAACAAAATTCCTCTATATCAATCTAATTACCTGATCATATACTTTTTTTCTGCTTTCAGCCTGTTTATGCAGTAGATTACATGTATCAATTTATGTATGTTGACACATCCATGTGTCTCTGGAATAAAGTATACTAGATCATGGTGGATAATCTTTCTGCTGCTGTGTTTTTGTATTTGGTTGACAAGTATTTTATTGAGAATTTTGCATCTATGTTCATAAGGGACATTGATTTGTAATTTTGTTGGGCCTTCATGTGGTTTGGGTATCTGGGTAATGATGGCTTCATAAAAACAATTAGGAAATGTTCTTTCAGTTTCTTTTTTGAAGAAAAATTTGAGGAGTGTTGGCATTCTTTGAAGATCTGATATAATTCTGCTCATTCTCAATACGACCCTGCCTGGTTAGAAGAGTTTTAATTACTGATTCTATTTCACTAGAGGTCATGGGGTCTATTTAAGTTGATAATTTGTTATTTATTTAACTTTGTGAGCCATTTATATTAAGAAATACATCCATGTCTCATTAGTGTTCCAGTTTGGTGTAGTATAGATCTACAATATCTCCTTTCTCCATCTTTTAGTTAATTTTACTTAGTGTTTGATTATCTCATTGATTTTCTTTGCATTATTTTTGTTTGTTTGTTTGTTTGTTTCTATTTTATTCACTTCAATGTTGAGTTTGATTATTCTTGCCACCTACACATTTGTGTGTCATTTCTTCTTGTTATAGAGACTTTCTTTTCTTGTTGTAAGCACTTAGTGCTATAAACATGACTTTGAAACTGTTTTTATTGTGTCCCAAAGATTTGCTATGTTGTATTTTCTTTTTCATTAAATTCTAAAATTTAAAGAATCTCCTCAATTTCTTTCCTTACCTATTTCATTCGGTAGTGAGTTGTTCAGTTTCCTTGATTTTGCTGTTTCCATGAGCTTTCTAATATCACTGTTATTGTTGATATCCAGCTTTAATGTGTGACTATCAGATAGGCTATAGGTTGGAATATTGATTTTCTTTTTATCTGTTGAGACATGTTCAAGAATGTGCTCAACTTTGGAGAAACTTCCAAGAGCTGCTGAGAAAAGGTATATAATTTTCTGTTTAGGTTAAATATTTTTGGATGCATGTTATGTTAATTTGATTTAAGATGTTATTTAAGTCTACCATTTCTCTATTTAGTATTTGTAGAACGTTGAAGTCATCCACTATTAGTGTGTGAGGGTAATACATGATTTTATCTGGAGTAGTGTTTCTTTGATGGACTGGAGTGTCCTTGTGCTTAGTGCATAGATGTTTAGTTTATAATATCTTCACAGTAATTTGTTCTTTTGACGGGTATATTGTGCTATCCCCCCTTATTTGGTTAAAGTCTATTATATAGATAGACATTGCTCTAGTTTGTTATGCTTGCATATTTTTTCTTTCTCTACCACCTATGATGGATAGTTTTGCTGAGTATAGTGGTCTAGGCTAGTATATGAGGCCATTTAGAGTTTGTGGAACTTCTGTACAGTCCTTACAGCCTTCAGTGCCTCCGTTGAGAAGTTGTGTTACTTTGATAGTCCTTCCTTTATATGTTCCATGGTTTTCCCCCTGAAACATGTAATATACTTTCTTTCTTTTTCTTTTTTTTTATTCCCCCCGTTTCATATATTTACTGTTTGATATGTGTCATAAAGAATTTCTTGTCTTGTCTATTTGGTGTTCTAGATACTTCTTGTATCTTGATAGACACCTCCTTCTTTAGGATGGTGAGACTTTCTTCTATTAAAAAATACTTCTTTTTACTTCCAACTGGGTTTCTTTTCTTTCTTCTATTCCTATTATTTATAGATTTGGTGTATTCATAGGTGTTTTTATGGTTTCTCAGATTTCCTGGGTGTTTTTTTTTTTCAGGATTTTATTTTAGATTTACTATTTTATTTGACTGAGGTATCCATTTCTTTCATCTTTTCTTTCATGCCTGAGAGTCTTTCTTCTATGTCTTGCAATATGTTGGTAAGGCTTATCTTTGAAGGTTTTTCTTAAATTTTCCATTTCCATTTTCATATCAGTTTGAGGTTTGTTTAATGACTTAATTTCTTTATTAAATTGTATTTTCATTGTTTTCATGGTTTTATTCATCTGTGTCTTCACAGATTTTATTGGGGGATTTGTTCATGCTCTTTTTAAGGTCCTTGAATATATTCATAATTGTTATGTCCTTCAACAATATTACATTTCTCAGAGGCTACCATATTGCATTTTCTCAGTGTTACTGGCTTGGGCATACTGTCTTTGCTGTTCAAGTTTGTGTTTTCACACTGGAGTGTAAAGCACCTGGGGATATGCTGTTTGATACGTTTCTTAGTATTTATATCTAGTCAGGTAGATGTTCTGGTTTTTGTTCATGTTGTCCTCCCTGGATCCTAGATAAGTGTGGTTGGCTATGAGATGTCTAATTCGCATCCTCATATGGCCTCATAAGGGACTGTGGGTCCCTTGAAGAAAATATTTCCAGAGATCCACATCTGAAACAAAGTAATCAAGGTGGTCTATAAAGCAATTCTAAGAAGGTTAGTGACCCATAGATAAATGTTATTGAATAGAGTCCTTTTAATAGAGAACATGACAAACATTTAAATGGAAAAAATGTATAAGACAGTAGTATTACTATGCATCTCTGGATGTCCTGGAGCTGCTCTGTAACCAAATTGGCATTGAACTCACAGAGATCTGCCTGCCTCTGTCTCCCAGTGCTGGGATTAAAGTTGTGAGCTCCCATACCCTGCTTAAATGTAACTTTTACTGACTTTGCTTTTTTGGAAATCAAACAGTTTGATTTTTTGCTGTGTGGTGTGGTCATATGAAGATAATGCTTTTATTTCGTGTGCTGACAAATAATTAAAATGCACACCTTGATCGAGTGATGCTGTATCAGTGCAGCTATTAGTCACCAAGATAAGAATCTGAGATTTTATTTCATTTATGCTGAAATTTTGATCTTCAGTAACATTTAAATACAAAATCAAGCTATCTTCCATGGAGTAGCTACATGTGTATGAACTGATTTTTGGATTTGGGTATTTGACTTTTCTGCATTGGACTTGGGAGTTTTCCATGTAAAATGATGCCAACCAATCTCTGTACTGTGCTTCATTTTAACAAGTAAACAAATACCTTTGTAAGTGCTTGGTTCAATGTTACAAATGATGAAGTGGTAGTTCTGGGGTTGAAATTTAGATTTTTTTCTCCATAGCCAACTTTCTCTTACTGGGTTTAAGGCACTGCCCAACACCGGGATCCTGAACCATTGTTCCTGTGTGTAAATATTGGTGTTAAGGAGCTTAGTGATTTGAAATTCCCAAATAATTAATAAAATTATTATGAAAAGAAAAAGAGAGTTAGCATCCAATTCTTTTGGATTCCAGTGTCCTTGAATGTAAAATATAATCATTTAAACTTTCAGTCTTTGATTTGACAGAATCAGCTCATATATGGTGGATAAAATACAAAATGTTCTAAATGAAACATAGGAAATGCAGATTATTTTTATAAAGCTAAGTAATATTGTAATCTAAGTAAGATACTTTGTGAATGTTTCCTACTTACCAACAGTGCATGATATGCAAACTCCCAGGTCCACAAGCAAAGTAATATAAAATTTAAAAGACAATGTGAACAATTTTTAATGTTCTTACAGAGTAGCACAGTGTATAATTTAACTCTGTACAGGTTTTGTTCATTTGTTTGTTTTGTTTTGTTTTTGGATTTTGGGATAAAGGGAGGATATATCCATCTTATAACAGTTTCATTATGATATAATTCACATTTCAAAAAATCACATTTAAAAGTTTTACACTTTAGTAATTATCATTCACTATCACAAACATCTAATTGTACAGTAACATCATTACCCTCAAATACTTCCTTACCTATTATAAGGCACCCCACAATCCGAGTGTCAATAAATAAATAAATAATCTTTCAGAATACTATGTATCTTGTTAGAATTTACCCATTCTGGGCACTTCATATCAATGTAATTTTATGCTGTGTGACCTGTTATATAATTTATTTTTATACAATATATTTTAATCATGCTCCTTTCCCTTCTTAACTTCTCCCAGATCTATACCCAACTGCATCTTCTCTCTCTGTCTCTATCTGTCTCTGTCTGTCTCTGTATCTTTCACACACACACACAAACACACACACACACACACACACACACACACACTCACACCTCATCTCAAACAACAAATAAAACCCGCAAAAACTAAAATACAAACAACAACAACAACAAAAACCCAATACCACAAAAATGACAAAACAAAGCAAAATGAAACAAACAAACAAAAATGAAGGTTGTTTTGTGTTGGCTAACTATTCTTGGGCATGGAATGTGGTTGAAAATCTGCTTAGAGCTATGCTATTTGGGTTACTATGTTCCTGATTCACTCAGGTGCAGCATACACTAGCATAGTATTCCATTTCATAACTGAATAATATTTTATTGTATATGAGGGTTCTAGTCTATCCACACCTTCACCAGCATCCTTATATTTGTTATTTCAAAATTTTAGTGTATAATAACAGTATCTTATCATGTCTTTGTCCTTTCCTAAAGACTGAACTGTTGGATTTGGGTTTTTTCCAACAAATATGTGAGTAGCTTATATCCTGTTTGAGATGTATATATAATTCCTTTAAATTTTATTGTCAAATTACAAAAATGTTTTTCCTACATCTTATTTATGAGGCAATAATAGATACATTATCACTAAGTATTTTCTGTCGTATGTTCTGTTTTCATTGTATTGATGACAAAATTGAAGATAATGAAACATTTGATTTCTTTATAAACTTCAATATTGTAATTTTCCTTTCATACAGCTGACAGTGTGGTAATGCATCTATCATGCAATAATTTTATTAAAAACCCTGAATACTTATTAATGTTTGATCTCAGTTTTAACTTGAACATTATTTGAGTCTGATGAACTTTGAGTTACTTTTTATATTGTTTGAGGCACAAGTACCAAGTATTTCCTTCTACATGTCATATTCAGAGCTCCTGGTACCAGGCTGACAGAATGCTTTTCGACCATTTATAAACCAATCAATTGCCTGAAATATAAGAGTTTATTTCATGATTTCAGATTCTCTGTGTTGAGCTGATATGTCTATTCTTACACTAATATTTCATTTTCTTCAACATTTTAGCTTTGTATTAAATTTTGGCATTGGAAACACTGACTCTTCCAACTGTGTTGTTTATCACAATCTGGAAATATGTTGGTCATTTTTATAGCTTTTCTGTGTGTCTGTCTGTGTCTCTGTCTCTGTCTCTGGTGTGTGTGTGTGTGTGTGTGTGTGTGTGTGTCTACTGTGCATGTTTAGAAATCAGAGGACAACTTGTGGAATCAGTTCTCTCCTTCTACCATGTGTGTTCCAAGTATAAAGTAAGCCAAGTTGCTAGGCTTGGCAGCAATGTCTTTTGTTCACTGACCTAACTTACCAGCTCACTTTTTATTTCTGTATAGACCTTAAACTTCTGTCAATTTCTACAAAATCACTCAAGATTTTGGTAGCTATTATGATAAATATGTAGATCAATATTTTAACGCTTCCCAAAAATGCATGTATAAATTCATTAGGAATCTCCAGTATTATACAACTTAAATATGCTAGAGAAGGCTAAGGATTAGGTAATGATGACTGCTTCCATGTATGTAGAATTCGTCAGCCTCATACACTGTCAGGTCCCTTCTGCCCCTCCCTCATCTTGGCCTCTCTCTGCTATGAGGACACAGCATTTACTTATGTTCAGACATGAACACATGCCAATTCAAATTCATTATTTAGACCTCATTTATTAATTTCCTCTAACAAAGTTTTTTAGTTCTGGTGTAAACACCTAAATCTCTCATGCTAAATTTATTTCAAGTTTATTATCTTTAATAACATTTCATTTTATTTTTTAATATTATAAGAGGACCTAATGTATTGGCTTATATGATAACATCTGGATACCCAACATCCTTTGACTCATACTCTGACGTTATTTTAAACAAAATCACTTGTGTCTGTCATTTAATTTTATAAGAATGCTAGTAGTAAAGCTTTAAATAATAGTAAGTACATTGCTTTGAGAATACCAGTTGCTTTCATATCTCTGTACTCAAATTCACATTCAGATATTTGGTATCATGGACACAAAGGAAAGCTACTTGTTAGCAATTAGATATAGGTTTATATGCACTGCTATGTATTTATTTATTATTTATTTAAACCAGAGGATGGGATAAGAAGATAGTGACAGTATTAGTGAATTATGTGATGAGAAGTGCTGTTTTATTCAGCATTGTGAACTCCATTTACCTTCCAGGAATGACATTTGACCTTGTTTATTAGATTCAAAGAAAAGGCATTTAGAAATACCAATAGAGAGAGAAAAAGTCTGAGTGGAGACACTCTATGCTTTCAGCTCCATACACACTTATCCCGTGTGTCAATCAGTCTAAGGACAGGGCACTTCTGTCAACAATTGCAGGCTGTCTATACCCACTTTCACTCTGTTCCCAGACGTGTTCAATGTCATGTCAGAATTCTGCATGTTGTAATCCATCCAGAAATGAGAGATTTAGGTCAAGAGGTAGTTCCGTGAGTGACACGAGCTGCACGATCTTACTTTGTGTTCCTTTTCTGCCCATACATTTTTATAAGCTTTTGTGATTGCTGCAAATGACAGTGAAGGTCAGAGCAGAATTCAGGGATGTACGCAAACTAGAGCTCTACTTGTGAAAACCTTCTAATGGCAACATTACAAGGACTGAGTCAGGAGTTGCTTCTCTGAATTCAGTAGCAGCTTGAGCATATTTACAAATGATAAGGAAAAGGGAGCTGTCTATATTTTTTCAAACAATTCTACCTACATCAACCAAATAGACAAATACATGTACGTGTGTGTACATATATGTACATGTGTGTGCATGCATGTGCATGCATACACACTATACGTGTGTCATATGTACATCAATCCTGATGAAGTGGTTTGTGTCATATATGTTTTTCTTCAAGCTATTGGTAAATCTTTGAAGAAATATTTTTTGGGGGTCTGAGGAGTTGGACCAGTTTACAAAGTGCTTGCAGTGAAAGTATGAGTGCCTGTGTTCAGGCCCCCAGAACCAGCACTGAGGAGGTAGTCACAGGAGGATCCTGGAGTATCTTGCTATTGTTTGGACAAATTGATGAACTCGGGTTTCAGTGAGAGACTCTCGCAAAAGAAAAAAAAAAAATTCAGGAGAGGGCTGGGCCTATTGTTCTTCTATTATCTGTTTTAAATCAGTATAGACCAGATTCTCACTTCAAATTACAAAAGTGAAAGTGAATAGATTGAAAGTGGATAAGTTACGTGCCAACCAAGCCTTATGAGCTGAATTTGGATCCTCACAATACTCGTAAAGCTGGACACAGTATCATATCCACTTGTAAAGCCAGCACACTCCAGGAGACAAGATAATCCTGGGAGCTCACAGGCAAAATAGCCTAGCATACATATATAGTGATAAACAAAAGGTATCATATTCCAAACAAGAAAGAAGGCAAGAACCAACAGCTCTGACCTTCTTCACCTATGAAGAGTAGCTTGTGTATGCCCGCACGTGTGCATGCACACACACACATACATGTGCACACTAATAAGAATGAATGAATGAATGAATGAATGAGTGGAGAGCTATTGAGAAAGACATCTGACAGTAACCTCTGGTCTTTAACATGTACATACACACACATTTGTAACACACATAGTTCTATATGCATGCACACATACACTTGCACCCAAAAAACCCATAAAAATAATAATCCTCTTAAGAGGTCTATGACTTTTAATAGGGAATTATAGTTTCTTGTTGAATTTCTATGGGTTGAAAATTATATGAGAATCCCAAATAGATATGACACTGTTCATGTGTCCCAGTGTCCTGAATCCACACTGATCTCGTGCCTCACTTTCCATTTCTAGTTCCATGGTTAATGAGTGCTGAGTGCTTTTGATGTTCCCTGGCAGGTTTTATTCTGCTCTTCTCTAACCACCATTTACAGAACTAGTAAAATGTACACATGAGTGACCGAGCCCATAATTACCAAAATGCACACGCAGCTGAGCATTTAGCGGGGGGCTAAAAGATTCCTGTCCTTCACTGCAGTTCTCCTTCCAACCTTAAAGTTATTCTCTAATACACAAGTAAGCTTAAGAAATACTTATAAATAAATAAATAAATAAACCAATTCTGAGCTAATGACATTCTAATAAGATAGAGAGCAAGAATATAGGAGAGGTCCTTCCCCCCTCTAACTGATCTTTATTCGTTCTTCCAATATGCAGTTAATGTCATCATGCCCAATTAAAACCTTTCCAGAATTACTCTGATGAGGTACCATTCCAAGTTCACACTTAATGGCACGTTAAACCCTCCAAGTACCTTGTTTACCTCCATGATGGTCTTTATCACATGTGTGTAATATCATGTATTGTGATAATCTACTGCCCAGAGGTGATCATGCCTTTCAATTTTGGAAGTCTAGCGTTCACTCTACATTTAATATGTGTTTTTGTAGAGCCATATCTCTTCCAAATAAGAATTCCTTCTCATTTCACTTCTGGGAATATTGCTCTTATATTACTTACTTTTAAAACAGTATAGACCAGATTCTCATCTGAAATTAAAATTGGATAGCAGCTAGGATTATCATCTGGCCTTTTCAGAAGGACTGGTTTGGGTTTCCATTTATCTCTTAGCTTTGGGAAATCTGCTGTATAGAAAATATTCAGTTTGAATTCAGAAAAATCTTTCAACTTTTAATTCAGAAACTTGTTCAAACTCTATTAAAGAAATCTTTCCTCCTTTCATATGGGATTACATCAACCTCTGGTGAGCTAGATCATCTATTTATTTAGTGGTCTGTGGAAACTCTACATTGATATCTTTTTTCCTATGAATTCACTGTTGGTCAGATCTTCTTGTTTATTTGCTTTGTTTTACATTGCTTGACTTAGTGTTATAAGTGAAACTCGTTACACCTAAACTATCACGAGCTGTTAGCAATGAATCCACGCATAAATTTATTTTACTGGTCATTTTCTAACATCTGATCTCAACAGCCCTAAAGAGTGAGATTTTTATTAGGATGTACATAAAAAATAAAAATGTTCCCTCAGGAACTGGTGGTGCTTAGTTCCTGGGAGGGCAGACAAAGACGCTCCTCATTATCTCTCTGCACAAAGCCAGAGGGCGGCTGAGGCAAATGGACCTTGGATGTAAAATGAAATTGAAATCCCATTTCTTTCAGAAAATTCATTAGGTATTAAGTGAAGACAAAAGGAGCAATGACAAATTTCTTCAACTTTCAGATGGCAGATGTGACCTGTGCAGCCTTCTTGTTAATAACCATGACAGAGAAAAGAAGAAAACGTGGCCAGTTTCACCTTTCCAGCTCAAATGCTATTCTACTTTCAAACTTACCAAGGGGTTCTACAATGCAATATTTTGGCAAGCTGTCTTGACACAGACTTGAGGTGCTATCACCTTGGGGATTGGTGCGATCATTTTCATTCCTCTAGGTTTGGTTCATACAATGTAGATGAAAATGTCAAAATGTACAAAAATCCTCTGTTAAAATATCTCTGTAAGGGTACTCAAGACTTTTACTTCACTGTCCAGACTATCAGGGCTCCTGATCACATGAACAGTGCTGTGATATCACTCAGCTGCTACCATCAAGCTAAATATACCCACTAACATTCTGATGATTGAGCTATTATTACATTTTAAATTGACAATAAAAAATCCTGCTGGGCAGTTTATGGTATATAATCAAATCAATGTCACTAGAAGGATGAAGAAACATTTACAATTCAGGTTCTAAACATCATGAACTTTGTTTTATATTACAAATAAAGACTTTTAAAGATAAACAGTTGATGGTGAAGATGAAAAAAAAAAACAAACAAACACTACCACCAACTACAAACAGAACATACTAAACATTGTATAATGTTCACCATCCTTGATGCCTTGGGTCTCATAACTACTTTGGAAAGTCTCTGCATCTGGTGTCATTTTCTTACTTGCAAATAGCCAAAGCTAATGCTGTTCAAGTAACTATTAGCTATGCTAAGATTGGCATTCATCTCCTTACACTCCATTGCTCTTCAGACTATATCATGAGACATCAGCATCCAATGACCCTTCTGATTGGTGATCTTGAAATGTGCAGATATCCTAGACCATTCTCTGAATAACAGATATTATGAATCTGTAAAACACAGAAAGAAAAAGGAATAAAACAGTGGAAGACTGGTGTAGAGATGTTGTTTTATTCTTCTGACAAGAAAGAGTTTCCTACTACAATAAAAGAAACTTTAGAGGTCAATAAGTAGGAAGACTTCCTTTAAGGTAAGTAAATCTAGCTTTGTGAGGTAGATACTATTTCAGTATTACTTTTCTTACTTCCAAGAGTTAAAAAGAAAAGTAACTTCGTGGGAAATTGTAGAAGCAATGCTTTGTGAGATTATAGCAGTTTATTAGTAGAGCCTTACAGTGGCTTAGAGGATCAGTTCTCATTATACATCTCCTACCTACTTAATATCAGTGACATACTGATGCAGATATAATGTCAGCACAGTAAGAGACTACTCCACTACTCCTCTGCCTATTACTACCCTAAGGTCTAAATGAGAAGCTGGGTGTGGTGTTGCATGCCTGTAATCCTAGCACTTAGGATAAGCTTGCTCTGGGTTCAGAAGTTAAAAATCATCCTTCACTGCATAAGACTTTGTCTCAGCTATATAAGACTATGTCCCAAAGAATTATAAATAAAAGAGAAAATAAAAATAACAAATAAAAGGCAATATTAAGACATACACTACATGAGGGGAATAAGTCAAACTGATTAACATTTACTGAATACGCACAGAAAAGGTATCATGGAAAATTTAGAAAATGAAATAGGACCTTCCCTGCTCACTGAATCCTCTGGGACATGCCAAGTTGCCCTAAGTAGCTGCTGCTATACCCTCTGGTCCTCCATTCTACCCCCCCCCCACTCCACCCATCTTTATGAGACCTTCGGAGCCTGAATCATATAGGTTAGCTTCCCTCCCCCACCCATCTTGAATGCTCACTGAGTACTCTGGGGCAGTCCAGATGCCCTGAGAAGCCTGCTATCCCATGTGGACTTCCATTCTCCTCCCACCTCTCAGTCGACTTTCATCAAACTTTCAGATTCTGAACCAAACAAACCTGAAGATCCTGAACCATACAGACATGCTGGTCCAAAGCTATACACTAATCAGGTCTGCTACACGAGGACATCTGAGGTTACACTCCCTCCCAATACATACTACAACAAGAACATGCAAGATTCAAAGCCATCCAGACAGCAAAGGACGTAAACAGAACACAACCAACAAAAGCTAGAGCAGTAGGACACCTTTGGAGCACAGCTCCTCTACTACAGAAAGCTCTGGATATTCTAATAAAAGAAAATGACCACAAATCCAATTTTATGAAGATGACAGAGGCCTTTAAAGAGAAAATGAATAAATTCCTTATAGAAATGCAGGAAAATACAACCAGAGAGAAGTCTTTAAAGATGAAACAAATAAATCCCTTCAGACATACAGGAAAATACAACATGCAAGAAAACACAGGAAATAACTAATTACATATCAGCCAAAGCAAGGGAAGCAATATACACACAAACAGACACACATACTAATACCACCAACATCAAAATAACTGGAAAAACAATCACTGTTCATTAATTTCTCTCAACATCAATGACTTCAATTCCCCAATAAAAAGACACAGACTAACGGAACTGATGTGCAAACAGGATCCATCAATCTGTTGCACACAAAAAACATGCATGAGCAATAAAGATAGACATTATTTTAAAGACATAGAAAAAAAGTTTTCCAACAAAATGAACCCAAGAAGCAAGCTGCAGTACCCATTCTAATATCTAATAAAATAGACTTTTAACCAAAATTAGTCAAAAGAGAGAGGAAAGAATACCTCATAGTCATCAAATGAAAATTCAATCAAGATGACATCTCAATTCTGACCATCTATGCCCCAAACTCAACAGCACCCACATTTGTAAAAGAAACATTACTAAAGCTTAATTTACACATTGATCCCCACACATTAATAGTCAGAAACTGCAACACCCTACTCTCACCAATTCACAGATCATCCAGACAAAAACTAAACAGAGAAATAATGAAACAGACACTATGAATCAAATGGATCTAACAGACATCTATAGAATATTTCACATGTACACAAAATAATATACCTTCTTCTCAGCACCTCATGGATCCTTCTACAAAATTGACCATCAAAATAACTGGAAAAAAATCACTGTTCATTAATTTCTCTCAACATCAATGACTTCAATTCCCCAATAAAAAGACACAGACTAACGGAACTGATGTGCAAACATGATCCATCATTCTGTTGCACACAAAAAACATGCATGAGCAATAAAGTCACAAAGCAAGCCTCTACAGATACAAGGAAATTGAAATGAAGCCTTATATCTTGAATCTAGACTTCAACAACGGACACCAGAAAGCCTATACTCTTATGGAAATTAGGCAACTCTCTACTCAATGATCTCTAGGTCGGGGAAGAAAAAAAGAAAGAAAGAAATTAGAGATTTTCTAGAATTCAATGAAAATAAAGGCACAACATATTCAAATTTATGGTACACAGTAAGAGCCTTGCTAAGTAAAAAGTTCATAGCACTAAGTGCCTCCACAACTAAATTAGAAAGTTCTCATCCCAGCAATTTAAAAAGCACACCTGAAAGCTCTGGGGGGAAAAAAAGGAATCAAGCACACCAAAGAGGAGTAGAAGACTGAAAATAATCAGAATCAGGGCTGAAATAAATTATGTATAAACAAGCAAAACAAGACAATCAACAAAAGCAAGAGCTGGTTCATTGAGAAAATCAAAGTCTTTAAGTCTAAAAAACAAACAAACAAACAAACAAAAAAGCCCAGGGCCAGCTAGTTTTAGTGCAGAATTCTACCAGACCTTCAAAGAAGAGCAAATACCAATCCTCCTCAAACTATTCCACAAAATAGAAACAGAAGGAACACTGCCACAGTCACCCTGATCCTTAAACCACACAAAGAATCAAAAAGGAAAGAGAATTTCAGATCAATTTTTCTTATGAACATTGATGCAAAAATAATCCAAAAACACATCAAAAACCTCTTCCATTATGATCAAGTAGGCTTCATCCTAGGGATGCAGGGATGGTTCAATACTCAAAAATCCACCAACATAATCCACCATATAAACAAAATGAAAGAGAAATACATGATCATCTCATTAGATACTGAATAGCCTTTGATAAAATCCAATAGCCCTTCATATTAAAAGTATTAGGGAGATCAGGGAAACAGGGCAAATATCTAAACAAAATCAATGCAATATACAGCAAGCCAATAGCCAACATCAAATGGAAAGAACCTTAAATCAGGGACAGGACAAGGCTGTGTACTCTCTTCCTATTTGTTCAATACAGTACTTGAAGTTCTAGCCAGAGTAATAAGACAACTAAAGGAGATCAGGGAGATACAAAGAAAAGTCAAAGTATTGCTATTAGTGAATGATATGATAGTATACATAAGTGAACCCAAAAATTCTACCATAGATCTCCTACAGTTCATAAGTACCTTCAGCAAAGTGGCTGAATAAAAAATTAACTCAAAGAAATCAGTAGTCCTTATTTATACAAATGATAAACTAGCTGAGAAAGAAATTAGGAAGATAACACACTTTACAATTGCAACAAATAACATAAAATATCTTTGTGCAACTCTAACCTGTGTGTTAGTTAAGGTTTTTATTATTGTTAAGGGATACCATGATCAAGGCAACTCTTATAAAGGACATTTAATTGGGGATGGCTTACAGGCCCTGAGGTTCAGTCATTATCATCATGATGGCAACATCCAGACAGGCATGATGCTGGAAAAGCTAAGAGTTCTACATCTTGCTCTGAAGTCAAATGCAGACTCTCTCAGGCAGCTAGGAGGAGGGTCTCAAAGTCCACCCCTGCAGTGACGCACTTCTCCAAAAAGACCACACCTATCCAAAAATGTCATACCTCCTAATAGTACCACTCTCTGGGCCAAGCATATTCAAACCATCACATTCTACTCACTGATCCCCATAGACTTGTTCAAACACATGAGTCTATGGGGGTCATACCTAGCCATAGTGTAATGTAAACTACATTTTGCCTAACATCAAAAATCCTTATAGCCTATCACAGTATCATCAGTGTTTAAATGTCCAAAGTTCAAAGTCTCTTCTGAGATTTATATAATCACTTAACTGTAATCCTTTGTAAAATCCACATCAAAAAGCAGATAACATACCTCCAAAATCACAGGATATTCATTATCATTCCAAAATGTCATAGTGAGATAAATACTGGGTCAAGCAAGTCCAAGAGCCAGCTTGGCAAACTCCAAACTCTGCATCTCCATGTTTGGTGTCCATTTCCTTTCAGCTTTGTTGGCTGTAACACAATTCTTTCTCTTGGGCTGGTTCCACTCCCTGTTAGCAACTATCTTTGGCAGGTATCCCACATCTCTGGCGTTCCTAACATCCAACGCAACTTCCACTTCACATCTTCTTGTTCCAATGTCTGGGATCCCCTTATGATCTTCTGAGGTCCTCCAGAAAGCTTAAGTCAAATTTCCACCTCTACCTGCTGTAGCACTCTAGAGTCTGGTTGACTCCACTTCAATGAGCTGCCTGTTTATAGTGGTCATCTCATTGCACTGACATCTCTAACATTCTGGGGTTTCTCATTACAACTAGGCTTCCCAATAGCCTCTAATAGGCTCCCTTCATGGTGCCAAGCCTCAATCTTTGCATAACACTTTTAGTCCTGGGTCATCAACTGCAACTGAGTCCACACTTTTGCCAATGGTCTTCCCTGGTCTCTCACAGTGCCAAGTCTCAGCTGCTCTCCATGATGCCTTCATGCCTTCAAAACAAGTACAACCTGGGTGTTTCTTATACATTACCAAATCCAGCTGTATTGTGAGGTACAACCTTGGCTATCTCTGGGACACAGCTTCTTTAAACTATCAAAAAAACACTTCGCATAAAGATTTCACCTCATTGATGCTGCTCTCTTCTTAATCACTGCAAATTTCTTAGCTTCAGAACCAGCATCATCAATTGTCCCAGTAGTCTCATTTAACGCTTGATTCTAAAGCCAGAGGCACATGGCTGAAGCTGCTTACTGTAGCTGAAACAAGTCTCCCTTGTTTTATTACATCATTACCAGATTTCTATTTTCCAACTCCTTCACTGCCTAAGCTTGGCTGTCCTGGGACTTGCTCTGTAGATTGACCTTGAACTCAGAGATCTGTATGGCTGCACCTGGACTTTTCATGGATACTCTTCCTCAAGATCTGGATCAAAAGCTCGTGTCCTCCATTTCTGGATTGTAGTTCATTCCAGACTAAAAGTCTAAATGAAAGCAATAACCAGATAATAATAATGACTAGATATAACTATTCCTTGTTCAATGGCAAATGCACAGACAATAAGCTTGGCTGGGTGATATCTTGCCCCAGTCACCACTCCCTTAACAGGTTTACCTCCTCAAACACAGCATTTAGCTCTATTGCACTTCCTGTTGCCCTTTTATTACTTGAACCACAGATTTTGTATTTTTTTAAGCTTGCTATACTTCATCAAAATGCTCTCCATGAGACAAAACCAGAGCGCAAACTCTAAACTGGATTGTTTTGAGACATCCATTATCAATTCAATTAATTTGACTCTACACCTTAGACTCAAGCAGACTTTTCAGACAAGGGCAGAAACCAGCAACATTCTTCACCAAAGCATAAGAACAATCTCCAGAGTTCAAGTCACCCTCAGCACCGATGTCTTCCATATTAAACCCCACTTAAAGTATTCCACTTCTTTCCAAATCCAAAGTCCCAAAATCCATAATCTTCCAAACAAAAGCATGGTCATGTTGATCACAGAAATACCCCACTCCTGGTACCAACTTAGTTTGTGTTTTATTGCTGTGAAGAGGCAACATGACCAAGGCAGCACTTATAAAAGACAGCATTTAATTTGGGCTAGCTTACAGTTTCAGATGTCTAGTCCATTGCCATCATAGCAGGAAGCATGGCAGCATGTAGGCAGACATGGTGGTGGAGAAGGAGCTGAGAGTCCTGCATTTTGATCTAAAGGCAACCAGGAACAAGACTGTCTTTTAGGCAGCTAGGAGAAAGGTTGCGAAGTTCACCCTCAAAGTGAAAACAAGGCCACACCTACTTCAACAAGGCTACACTTTCTAATAGTGCCACTTCCTTGGCCAAGCATATTCAAAGAACCATATAACTCACTCCACCAAATGGTGAATCTGCTTTTTTTTCCATTTTTTATTAGGTATTTAGCTCATTTACATTTCCAATGCTATACCAAAAGTCCCCCATACCCACCCACCCCCACTCCACTACCCACCCACTCCCCCTTTTTGGCCCTGGCGTTCCCCTGTACAGGGGCATATAAAGTTTGTGTGTCCAATGGGCCTCTCTTTCCAGTGATGGCCAACTAGGCCATCTTTTGATACATATGCAGCTAGAGTCAAGAGCTCCGGGGTACTGGTTAGTTCATAATGTTGTTCCACCTATAGGGTTGCAGATCCCTTTAGCTCTTAAACTATGTGAAGAAAGACAATGCTGTCATTTCATGGTGTTGAAAGTAACAGGGCAAGTGGGAGCTAGAACTGATCTGCCAACATGAACTTTTCTCATTAAAAAAATATGCAAAAAACAGAATGAAAGCAACAAGTAAATTTCAGTCATTTAGTGTTATGAGCTCATCTGAGCACACATGACAGCAAAATTTAGACGACCTCTATGCCTTCTAACCCTAACACTAATGGTATAAATCACAACATGCAGAGGGCACTCCAATGCACCCTGATGCTCCAGACAACAGTAAGCTAATATTATTCATCTCATTGTTCATTTATTTCATTTTAGTACTTTGTATTTTTTTTCCAAAATTAAACTGAATTCATAGTGTAGCTTGTCTTCATTACCTCTATATCTACTCTCAATGAATTTAACTATCAATAAATGAGATATGAACATTCTTTTAAAGTCATAGAAAGTATATAACTGTAAATTAATTCACTCTTTGGAAAGAATATTATGAAAATGACATTTGAAATGTATGGCCTCTTCAAGTGGGCTGCCTATGAATATTTAAACTGTCAGTAGACTCAATTTAACAATAACTATGGGGAGTTATTGAAATTTAGGGGACAAAGGCACTGGAGTGCAACAACAATTAGACATTAAAACAAATGTTTTGCCTAAGGGTTGGAGACAAATAGGCAAAGTTGAAACTTCCTAACAATCAGCTATAGTGATTGAACTCAAATCAGTATAGATGCATAAATCTCTCTACACATGAAGAACCAAAAGAAACATGGTAGATGTTCCACTGAGAACAGACACCACGACTGTCCATAGTTTATATTGTCTATTAATCTTTTATCCTGTTTCCTTCCTTGACAGCTAGATAAGCATCAGTGTTCTTTAATTTCCCTAACTCACTATCCTTACCCTCAGAAATCTTTGCCAAGACCTGTATGTCTTTCATAACATTGAAACTCTACGAAGAAACAGCAGTCAGTAGCTACTTTCTGTCCACAATCACCTTTAGACATTGCATTCAGTTGCATAGCAGGAGTCTAATTGCATGATCAGAAGTATTAAAATATTATCACTAGCCCAGATCTTTCAATTTTGACTTCAGCATAACTTATCCATTGTATCTTCTGTCTCTTCCTTTAAATGTACAGTAATATATACAAGTCCATTATTCTATCATTACAGTCTTAATAATAACTTCCTTCCATGACTCAGATACATACTATGGAATTATTTTTTTATTCTCATCTCATGAATATTGAATGCAATGTCTGACAAAGCCAGCTGCAATACTCGAAACATATCAGTTATCCAACTGTGCCTCTAGACTTCCATTGCCTATAGTACCGTCCCCACCTCTAGGCACTGTCCCCTTTCAGAGTTGTCTCAAGGAATCAGTCCTAATGACCATGTTAAGGATGTAATCTGGTCATATATTTACCTCCCCCCACCCACACCCCCCCTCAAAAACCTTGCCATGGCCTTTCTATCTTCTTGAAATTGAAGCAAAGGCTGTGAAGTCTTCTAAGCCCACATTGTAACACCTCAAGAATATCCTCCAATTTTCTTTGAGACAATTTCTCACCTTGTAACCAACCTGGTCTCAGATTGGCAATTCTTCTGTCTCAGTCTCCAGTATTATAGACTTACAGGTATGTACCATCCTGACCAGGACACATCTTATACTTCTCAGTGCACTCTCCATAATTCATTCCAACATAAGGACTTCGGATGCATCCTTTGAATGTCTAGTAAGATATGCACGCCCATTACTTTGTCATTAAATTCTCATTAATAACTTCCACCCATGATGAAGGCATACACTTTGGAAATTCTCTGTGCTCAAACATCCCATGGCTTACTCTCTTTTCTTCTTCAAGTCTTTAACTAATGTACTCATTTGAGGTGAGGATAGTGCCTTCCTGGAATTAAATAAACTCTCAGCCTCTCTCTGACATTAGTGCACTTCCCATCCACAGCTCTGTTCCACTTTTTCACTATATAGCCTACCAATTACTTAGATATTTTTCTTATTTATCTTACTTACTTATATATGTCATACATTCTCATTGTTATTTTGTTCTTTGCTATATTCCTGACCCAGAGAGATGAATGAAATGATAATAGATAATATGTACTACATGCTAACATTTATCAAATACTGTTCATCATAACATAGCAATTAATATAACTCCCAAAAGTTCTCTAAATGAGAAAAGCTAGTATTGTTATTATTATTTTGATAATATGTTTTTATTTTCAAAATGTCAAAAAAATATTTTTACAGGCCCAAAAATTCTAAATACAACCGATAATTAGTACTGAATTAATGCCCACTCTTGTGGAGGAATTTTAATCTAGCAACATGGCTGCTCTAGCAAGGGATCACATTCAAAGTCCTAGGTCTGTGTGATCTGGCTGGAATGCACACAAACCACACACCTTTAGTCCCTCCAGATGGAATACAGACATGTCCTTAGTATATACCTTTAAGGTAAAATTAGTTTGCATAAGGAAGCATCCATGTTTGAAAGTGACTTCTAATTGAAGAGCAAAGTAAAAAATGAGAGAAGGATTTGACAGAATGAGTCAGAGATAGACTACACTCAACCTTCAGGGAAAAAAAGCTAATTAAGAGCAGCCTAGGGAGAGAGAGTTCAGTTCTTCATCAGTGAGTTTGGACACCGTTGGAAGACAGTCCAGTCCAGTCAGGGCGATGCAGTGGAGTTGAGTTTGTTATTAAGTTCATGCAGTTCAGTACAGGTCAGCAGAGGCAGTTGAAGCCAGAGAATAAGAATGAGCCAGATTAGAACAATCTGCCAGAGTTAGTTTGAAGCCAAGAAGAGCAATTCAGTGAGAAGCTGAGAGAAGCCAGATTGAATCACTCTTGAAGAGGGGTCTTAAGCCAGAACAGCTGAGTTGAACCAGCCAGCCAGAATTCAGAAAGAACTAGGAAGGGTGAGTTTATTCAGCAGTAAAACTCCAAGATGGCAGTTACATCTGGAAAATTAAAAGACACTTTTACACATGCTTTTGATAGATATTTCATGAGAACTGAATAACTCCAGAAGAAGCTCTTGTGGAAGAATGATCTTTCATATCTGTAAAATGGAAGGACATCAGTTATGTACACATGTGTCAATATTTGCCTTAAGAATTTGTTTTTTTGGTTTGGTTTGGTTTTTTGTTTGTTTGTTTGTTTGTTTGTTTGTTTGTTTGTTTGTTTGTTTTCGAGACAGGGTTTCTCTGTAGACCCCTGGCTGTCCTGGAACTCACTCTGTAGACCAGGCTGGCCTCGAACTCAGAAATCCACCTGCCTCTGCCTCCTGAGTGCTGGGATTAAAGGCATGCGCCACCACGCCCGGCTAAGAAAATTTTTATGGAAAATTAAAGATTATAGTCATTTTTAAATTATTGCAAATATTAAAGCTCCAGCCAAAGAAACTCTTAGGTACATGATAAAATATTGCACAGTTTCCCAGGCGTTCCATCTCCTTGTTTCTTGTTAGTACCCATTCAGTTTACATTTCTTCCTTTCATAACTCACAAGACCATAAAAATTAGTTTGGTGCTTTTACATTCAGGTTTGCAAAAGCATTTTTGACAAACTTCACTCTACTTTCACATTTGAGCCCTCCTAACCTTGAAATAGTCATATGTGGTTGAACAGAGTTTTAAAACCAGTCAGTGTTTTTGAAAGATGACAATCTGTCAAAAACACTGAATATAAGTTTATTGCCCCAATATTTAATTTTTTAATAAATTGAAGTAATTGAACTGTTGGCTTAGTCAGAGAAATTCAAAAGAAACTTAGTGAAATTTTTAATGTTTTATTTTTAGGGCAGAAAGTTCATTAATAATAATTTTATTGCTTGTTTTTCACTGAAAAAGTTATCCTACCAATTGAGGTAGGGCAGGTGATGCAGGTGATTGCCAGTGACCTGATGAGTTCAATTTCCAGGACTTGCATGGTGGAAGAAGGGGATCAATCAACTTCCATAAGCTGTCCTCTGACCTCCACATGTGTGCCACAGAAGTCACAAGTGAAATTGCACATGCTCACCTAAAAATAAATATAGGGAATACAAATAAACACTTAAAGCTTTGCTTAATTTCAATGAAATATGGATATAACATGCAAAAAACATCAGATTTGCTTTGAAAAGAGGATAAAAGACTTTCACTGTGCAGGGCTTAGATGTTAAATGAAGGCTGGAGTTCTAGTAGGGTAAACATGTACATACATTTAGACTCTATCATAATTGCATTTCTGTCATTTTTACTTGATATTGTTGTTTTTTAGAACTAAGTATTTGTCACTGACAAAAATCAGTAAATGCTAAAAGATATGCACAAAGCCAGTAGTGAAGAATTTAGTAACCATGTAATTATTACCATTTGCAAAACAATATATTTTCTTAAATTAAACACCATATTTAGCTCATTTCGAACATATATTTAATCTCTCATTTCTGAGACTACTGGAAAGTTTGAGATTTTGGTAAATTAGGCATTAATTATTAGGAAATAATTGAAAAGTTATTTTTTATATGACACCTTCCAAGTTCTTTTTTGTTTGTTTGTTTTTTGGGGTTTTTTTTGTTTTTTAATTTTTTATTAGGTATTTTCTTCATTTACATTTCCAATGCTATCCAAAAAGTCCCCCATACCCTCCCCCCCCCCACTCTCCTACCCACCCACTTCCACTTCTTGGCCCTGGCATTCCCCTATACTGAGGCATATATAGTTTGCATGACCAATGGGCCTCTCTTTCCACTGATGGCCAACTAGGCCATCTTCTGATACATATGCAGCTAGAGACACGAGCTCCGGGGGGTACTGGGTAGTTCATATTGTTGTTCCACCTATATGGGTTGCAGATCCCTTTAGCTCCTTGGGTACTTTCTCTAGCTCCTCCATTGGGGGCCCTGTGATCCATCCATTAGCTGACTGTGAGCATCCACTTCTGTGTTTGCTAGGCCCCGGCATAGTCTCACAAGAGACAGCTATATCAGGGTCCTTTCAGCAAAATCTTGCTAGTGTATGCAATAGTGTCAGCGTTTGGAGGCTGATTATGGGATGGATCCCCGGATATGGCAGTCTCTAGATAGTCCACCCTTTCGTCTCACCTTCCAAATTCTTAATACAAATGGGTTTAATCCTTTCATTTGGGTTGAGCAAAGAAGGTAGACAGCAACTATAACAAACCCTGGTGACAGGGATGCACTCCTAAGCAGGCTGTACATCTTTACTAAAACTCATGTCTGACGGTCAGAATTCAAGGAAGTGTCTGAAGAGATTCACGAGAATCCAAAAATTTAATTAAGTAATACTTTATCTAAAAAGTAAATAATTTTGTAAGTTGCGTTTACAGGTTTGAATTGAGCAAGAGGAGAGTAGTATTTTTCTTTCTTTAATTTCCAGTTTTATTCAATTAGCAAACTTTGAAATGTACATCTTTGCTGGATTCAAATGCAAATTTTCCATCACTATTGTCAGCTTAGACAGAAAGGATTTTATAAATTCAAAGTGCAATTATTTCACTGCTCCTGGGAATTTAAACTTTATACTTTCCATCTCAAACATCTCAAAAACAGATAATATCCTCGTAAAAAGATTAAAATGAGGTTATTTTGACCCAAGTAATGAATAAAACCTTAACCTAAACTAAGAATTGTTCTAACACAATTAATTCTCTTTTCATATTATACTACTTTAATCTGTTTGTATCATTTAAAAAGCTTATAAATGTAATTCATTGGTGTCAAAGGATAAAATTTTTGAAATAAAAAGCGGAGGTAAATGAAATGTAATAATAGCCCTAGAAAGTTGAGACGATAGCACTCACCAAAATGCTTTTGTGTTCATTAAGATGACAGAAAGTTTAACTATGTTAAACTAATATAAAGGAAAACTTACATGTTTTCTGACATTTTAAAGTTTATAGATACAGTTCAATTTCAAAACTGTCAGCATGTATTACAAGGTTAATCACTGTTTTCTGCTTGAGTGGACAAGACAAACGCATGGAGGTTATACATAAGTCTTTCTAGACAAGTTAAACTGAGAAAGGAGGCTCACTCCGAATGTGGAGGGGTGCTAGAGACTAAAAGTAGAAAATGAGGAACACTGGCAGCTGCTCTCTGCTTCTGCTCCACACTTTCCGTCCATGGTGGACTGCAGTCCCTCTAATGTAAGCCCCAGAGATCACTTCGGGGGTTTTGGGGGCGTTTGTTTTGGTTTGGTTTGGTTTTTGCTTGTTTTCTCTTTCTTTGTTTTAGATATTTGTTCACATCACAGAATGTACTAAACACAAACTCAAATTCTTGACTTTACCAGAGAATGCCACAACAAACTTAGGATCTGGCAAAGTTAAACTATCTAAATAAATGTCTAACTACATGAATTATGGGATGTAAAGCCAAGGTCCTGCAGGATGCCTTAGTGGATAAAGGCATTCACCATATCAGCCTGACCCCCTGAGTTCAATCATAGAACCAACTTCCACAAGTTGTCTTCTGATATACAGATACACACATGTACCTGCACATGTGCGTGCTTGTGTGCGCACGCACACACACACACACACACACTTTAAATATAATCTATTAACAAATTTGGAGACTGTATGTTTTTATTGTTAATTTCAAGTAAAATTCAGAGATATTGATACCATGGGGTAATTTCTACCACTTCATCCTGTATGGCTTCTACCCCAGAATGCTGCAATATTCTTTGCTATGTGTTGTATATAAATAAAGAGGATTCACTCAGTAACTTATAACTTTTTCCTCACTTTTACTACAAGACAAACTTCAAAGAGGATGAATGATTTTAATCAATTGTGGGAACCAATAAACTTTTATTTTCAAGGCAGCCTTTTTCCATATCTTATGTCACACAATTTCATAATCTTCAGACTGCTGAGCAACTACAGGTATGCTAGATTATACAGGGTTACATTAGATTCATTATTATATTATACTATATTATATTTATTATACAGATTACACATGTATACTTGAAACCAACTCCAGTGATACTAATGCCAGCTTCAATTTGAGTTGCAACCTGGGTATGATAATTAAGGTTAATCATCACCACGATAAAATTTATAATTCCATAGAAGATGGTCTTTCTGGCATGCATGGGAATTATTTTAATTAGATTAATGGAGGTGGAAAGACCCATCTAGTATGAATGACAGCTATCCATGGCTAAGATCCTAGGCTACATAAGCATCCTGGACTATATAAGGGAACTGAGCAGCAGCAGCCTACATCTTTATCCCCTTTGATTTCCTAATAGAGGATAAGATATGACCAGAAGCTTCAACTTCTCACTTGTCTTCTTGACACAATGCCTTGAACTGTGAGCCAAAATAAAACTCTTCTCTTCATTGACTTTTTTGAGAATATTTTATCACAGCAACAGCAAAAGTAACTGAGACGCTGGGATACTGTCTTTCAGTTCAATTGGGAGAGGATTTCTGAAGGCCTACAATGTAACATCAGTTACCCAGGTAGGGAGTGAAACCATGGGGAATTCTGTGTGATGGACAGCATCCTAGTACCAGATCCTGCATATAGTGAGCTTGCCTTTAATAAGTCCTGAACTTAGTAACAAAATTCTGTCAAACAGGGCACGAAGAAAGTAGAGAAATATCCTTTATAAGACTATGTTTCAGAAGACTGGTGTTTGTTCTGTCTCCACCTCTCTTGGCCACATTGATGTGGCCACAAAGCTTTCACAGTGAAAGCTGTCTCATTTATGAAGAAAAGTGATAGCGTAGTCAACAGGGAGCTGTGTGGACGAAGCTATGATAAGCTAGGGAACTAACCAAGGACCCTGGGAGGAATAGAACCCTGATGGCAATGAATGCATGCTGTACTGGCCGGTTTTGTGTGTCAACTGGACACAGGCTGGAGTTATCACAGAGAAAGGAGCTTCAGTTGGGGAAATGCCTCTATAAGATCTAGCTGTGGGGCATTTTGTCAATTAGTGATCAAGGGGGAAAGGCTCCTTGTAGATGGGACCATCTCTGGGCTGGTAGTCTTGGGTTCTATAAGAGAGCAGGCTGAGTAAGCCAGGGGAAGCAAGGCAGTAAATAACATCCCTCCATGGTCCTGCTTCCTGACCTGCTTGAGTTCCAGTCCTGCATCCTTTGGTGATCAACAGCAATGTGGAAAGTGTAAGCTGAATAAACCCTTTCCTCCCCAACTGCTTCTTGGTCATGATATTTGTGCGGGAATAGAAACCCTGACTAAGACACATGCAGAAGCAAATTCCACTTCTAAACAAATCTGGAAAGGACTCTAGTCCCAGTTGAAACTTAGGTACAACTATGCCAGAGAATTCAGTTAAGCTAATTTTGGATTCCCCCCTCCATTTGAGAATGCACTATGAGAATTACATACATTTTTTTAAAAGAATAAACTTAATTTTAATATAAGACAATATACTATGAATGAAGAAGATTTTAAAGCATCAATGAAGCATTGTGAATGATGGTTCCTGATAAGATATATTTCCGAGGAAGAAGAGTGCCCAAAGGAGGGGCGAGACTAAGAAAGAAAACAGATGGAAATCACCAAATTAGAATGGCACTAAGGAATCTAAATTTTATTTTACAAAAAGTGAGAAACCATTAAAGATTTTTAAGGGTAGAAATTATGTCATGAAGTTCTTTTTGTAGCGCAAAGTTCTGGTGCCTTTCTTTATAGTAAATTAGAAGCAAATGAAAAAAAAAAAAAAACCTCTTAGCTCATTACAACAGTTGGGCTGAGGATGAATGTAGTCTGAGACATCAGAAGTGGCAAAAGGAACAAAAATGAAGAAATGTGAAGTTCCTTGTAGAAAATGCAGTGATGGAGAGGCTGTGATATGTTCAGAAGATGGCACCAGATCTCTAAGTCATACTGACCTGGAGAAATATTACCTTTATGAAACAAAGGAAGGAGAAAACAACAACAACAACAAAAAAAAAAAAAACCAGGAGTCTTTCAAAGGACAAAGCTAGTTTGTTTAAAGTGGACTTTGTTTGAGAGACAGCAGGAAAATGTGTATGCTAGCAAGGCAGCAATTTCCAAGACAATTATGATGCAGAACAACCAAGTAAGAACTGCAGGTAAGGATTTGGGAATAATTAACTTAGGGATGCTGAGGAAAGCCATGAAAAGAAATGAGGCAGCCCACTGTGTGCTTAAAAACCACTCATTGCTCTCTTCAACCAGTGGGATGAAGCATAAAATCATTAAAATACCCACTTACCCAGCTTTAGCTGCCAAAAATTCCAGCAAACACTCCATATTCCAAACACACATAATTATTACCTAGTCTCCTAGTATAGCATACACTTTTGTACCCAACTCCTAAACCTTTGTAATTTCTATTCTAAAATATACTCTCCAAAAACGTTAATTTCAACCTTCACCCTAACTTCAAATATCAATTCATTTTCCATCTATCTTCTTGATTACAAAGCCTTTCCCACAAAATATTGTTATTACATTTTCTTATCTTTGTGTCTATAACAAATAAACAAGCAATAATCCAGACTTATTAGTTTGTATATGCGGTAGGGCATGGGGTATATATATATCATAAACCTGATATATTTTAAAAAGCAATTGTTCAGTGATAAAACAGGAACGGGGAGATGGAAGGACTACAAAAATGTTGAAAAGTTTTAGGAGACCAATCAATGATAAAGAAATAAGGAGACCAATCAATGATAAAGAAATAAGAGCGGTTAAGAAGTTGAAATAGTGATGTGGTTAGATGCTTTTCCACCTAAGATGGCTTGTATGTCTTGCTAAAGCCATGTAAGTTGAAGATATTGAAAGACTAAAGTCCCTAGAACACCTCTAGTAAGCATCATGATTTATCATTCAATACTTTGTAAAGCAATGGTTGATTCTTTTCACCAGTGTGTAGCTGCAGCACATGGTCATATTAAGTCTCACCTCATAAATGGCCTCTATTTAAATTTTTAAATATGTTTGCAACTGAAAACACATCATTTTTTTGCCATCATAAAGTATGAAAATCACAAGCTAACCATTGTGTGTTTGACACTATTTAAAGGGGCAAAGTTGCCTCATTCTGAAAGGGAAAATTTCAGTCACTACCTGTTGCATTTTTAACTTTTGAAGTGTCATCAAATTAATGTTTTGTAACATTTAGAAAGCATGTGAATAAAACCCAGAGAATTTTTATCAAGTTGACATAGAATAGGAAAGGCTGCCAGTCTTTTTTTTTTTTTTTTCCTCTCATACTGAAGGTTCAAAATACAGCATTCTTTCTCAGAACTCCAGAATCCTTCAACTTATTACATTTTATTCCTTTTTCCATATTTATGTACTTGTCTGGGCAAACAAGATCATCCTACCTCCAACCTTGTTCCTAAACAAGCACAGCTGCCTCCTTGCACTTCAGAAAGTCGGCAACACTGAGGAATTCTCCTGTGCACGGCACTGTCTTAGGGCATCCCTCCCCCCAGCACTTGGGCACCACAGAAAGCCATGCACACTCTGAACACTCTCACAGCACAAGGGAGTTTTACCTCGATTCTGTTCATGGGCTTCTTCCAACATTTTATTTGTACTGGACCATGGAACTTAACTTTTACACAAAGTCTGTTTTTTCCTATGGTCAGTAAATAAATGAAAAGTAAATAAAATATTAATTCTTGTGGATTAGGGTAAATTGATGTAACACAATTGAATTTTCATTTGCTCCTCACTTGTAAAAATTTACTGTTTTTTCTATTACAAAAAAAATCTCCATTCTAATTTACACAAGTAACAAAAAATGAAAAATTAAACTTGCTATTCTCACATAGCAATATAACCTGAATATAATGTACCAAAAGTGAGTGAGGTCATAGAGTTATTATTTTTGTAGAATAAATTGGTTTTGAGTTAAACCAATACAATAAAATAATATTATAATTACAAATAATAACAGTAGGGCCATTACTGGGTGGTAGACAATAAAATAACAGCCTCAGAGAAGCTAACTGACCCATCAAACAGTTTCAATGCTTTGTGTATTTGTTAAAATAAATTTCATATACAATTTTTAAATGGTTGCTAAAAGTGGAAATCAAATAGCTTCTGTGGATAAACCACTCCACTTTCATCTACTTCTCTCTATTTGAGATAATGTAACTTAAATAAATATTTTATTTAAAACAATTTCAAGAAGTTTGATTCTTATCTATACCTTTGATTATTAAAAGTGAGTGAAGAAATAAACTCAAAGCCTGACAAGAAGACAACACACAATATACAAATCTCCTAAATGAGAAATCTGGGGGAGGTTTGGCTACAATCTCAGATTTAGACTGATAGTCCTCCAGGATACAACCAGGTGGGCTCATTTGCAGAAGTCAGCTTCAAGCCTCATATACTAGTGACTGAGGAAACAAAGTCAGGCCTAGAGGTCCTCCAGGCTAAGCTGATACTTTCATAAGGACACTCAACAGACCACCAAACTCCCTGAAACTCTGCCACCACAGTCATGTTCTAAACCTTGAATGGCTTCAGAGGGAGTTTGCTTAAGCCTAGCAGGGAAGAATTGAGATAGAAATTTAAATCTTTAATAATTGTTTTCTCTGCCTTTTTCCATCAAAGACATCTAACTGCTAATCAGTGCTTCTGAAAGGCAAGAGATACCATTACAGAATTATCACCGGAGTGGATACAATTCTGTTTTAGAGGAGATATTTGACAGATTAGTTAGCTCGTGTCACCTTTTCATGAGAAGCTATTCAGTTTTTGTTAGACTTGTAAAATATTTGAAATGTTTCACAGACAAAACTCCACGGAGCCCAGAAATGCAAATTGACTCCACTACGAATCAGAACAAAGCCTTCTGCATTTAAAACACTTGGTTAACATTTCTCAGTATGAGTCAAATGCCTTTTGTGTGGAGAGTTCAAAGCCAGTTTAATATCCCCACTAGTCAGCTGATGCTGTGGACTGCTTTGAGGTCCTCTATTATCTCAAGTCAGGAGGAGGAAAGCAGATCTCCTAATGCAGAATTTAGCTGAAATCTAGAAGCTTCCATTTTGCACCTCTGAGTCTACCTTCCTCTTTCGATACATTTTCAATGTTGCTATTTAAGCCAACTTACTTATATTTTACTTTCTGCTCAGCACTATCTGAATACATCCTTTTACTTAGATTTTGCAAAAATACTATTGAGTCACACACATATATATGTATGTGTGTAGATGATAGATAGATAGATAGATAGATAGATAGATAGATAGATAGATAGATAATAAGTAGATAATAGATAGATGATAGATGGTAGATGATAGATAATATAATAGATACATAGATGATAGATTACTGGTAAAAATGATAGATTATAGATAAATAAATAGATGATAGATAGATAGATAGATAGATAGATAGATAGATAGATAGATAGATAGATTAGATAGATGATAGATGTGTTTGTGCACATATGCACTCGTGTGTGTGTGTGTGTGTGTGTGTGTGTGTGTGTGTGTGTGTGTGTTTAAGACATGAGGAAACTGCTGGTTGGTGATCATAGTGCCTGGGAAGAAACCACCCAAGCAAGTTAGATGGTCTTCTCATTGCTTCCCCTCCCATCATTCCTCTTGATGTGTCCCACTTTTCACATTTTTTATACCGTTTCCAGCTTGACATTGTTACTAAGACTCTTTTTCTCTTTTGGGTTCACTTTCAACTTCAAATAACCATTTATTTCTGATACTGAACAGCCCTATTATCAATCTTCTTCAAAAACAGACCCTGGAGGACTTCTTTTTAACATAAACATCTCTCAAGGTATTTTGTATAAAATGTCCATCTACCTAGCAGAAAGCTCATGCCATTTCCTGAGGGGCAAAGCAGGGACCTTCAGTTATATGTCTAAACAGCTCTGCTTGTCATTATGTTCTCAAATAACTTTGTCAACTAAATAAATTGCATGTATTAACAAAAAGTTAACTCAAGACAATATTCTACTCATTTATGTTATAATAATTGACTCATTAAATGATATATAGATATATATTTGACTCATAAGTCATATAATAAATAGGACTCATTAAGTCATAATATAAGTACATATAGTGTCAATTCCCTTATTATCTTTAAATTATTAGTTTTTAATCTTAAAAGTGTTGTGTGTCATGGTCTTAATGAGACAAAAATTTCCATAATATTTCCATGATTTATGCACTACAGAAAACCAATTAATTTCATTGTTGTCATTTAATTAAACTAAGGAATATTTTACAATAGCTACAAAACTAATAGCTATGTTGAGCTTAATTATACCAGCTCATGTTATGACTTAATATCATGTGCTAATATGAACAGGTGCATATGTGGATTTTATGTGCTCATGTCCATGAGTGCTGAAATTCACTTTATTATAAGTAAGATTTCTTTAGTGTATTAGTCATAGGCAATGTTTTCATACTTCTGTTCCTTTACTAAAACAAAATAAAAAGACTATTTGGTTAAATGTTTTCTAATCATATATATTTGGGTTTTGCCAAACTCCATTAGCAAAGACACCATTAAAAGATAATCAGGTCACTATATATGGTATTCGTAAGCAACTTAAACAGAAAGGCATTCTAGAGCTATTTATTTTGAACTTAAATTTTGCAAATAGAATCAACATTGTTGAAAATTTTTCATATGTGCTCCAACCAGAAAATTTATGATTTTTACTAGACTACATATATTTCAATCAGTATTTACGAATAGCTTCAAATATGCCACTAAAATGACCCAAATTTCACATTCATTTTAACTTCCTTCAAGGGCTCTGATCAGTAATATATAGTAGTACACATGGCAAAATTTAAAGGTATTGCCTTCAGATGTGAAAATTGTTTACAATTTTCAAACAAAAGAATCAACTAAATTAATGTAGCTCTGTAATAGCTTTGGTAAATTTAATTATTTGTGTATTTGAAATCTAAGATCTGTATGAGAAAGTAGCTACTTGTGAAAATATTTCATTAAAGAGTTTTGAGAAAGTAGTGACTGAGGATGTAGATGCTTTTATCTCATTTTCTATGTATTTTCTTTCCAGTTTTTGTGCATCCGTGGTTTGGTGGTGCTTTGGCTTGTATTGCACCAGAATGGCTTGTATGTTCACTGCTTTCTTTGTACTTGCTCTATATGTTTTTTTTTGTTTTTGTTTTTTTTACTATCTCCATCTTTTAGCAATTTAGCCAAAATGCTGTCTCCAACCACAACCTGCCACCATAAGTCCCCTCAAATCACTCTGTTATTGCAGTTGGTTTTCTTTGTAAGTACTACCAGAGAAAATAAATCCTAGTGAAAACTACTTACTGGAAAGACTCCCATAAAATTGTAGAAAAGGGTGAGATAAAACCTGAAAAATACAATCCATCCTGACAGATAGGCCAAGCACAACAAATAAAAACCATAGGAATACAGTCTACTGTGACAAAACTTGCAAGCTCACACAGCCCCTCAGTACCTAAAACCAAATATAACTAGACATCTTAAAGGCCAGGAAGAAAGTTTGGAAAATTATTTTTTAACAGGATCAATGGCAATGCTATGCTGTTTTGATAACTGTGGCTCTATAGTATAATTTGAAATCATACCTGTTTGGTAGCTCCCCCAGTATTGTGTCCAGGAATTTTTTGGCTAGCCTTCATCTTTTCTGTTTCCATATAAAATTTAAGATTACCAATTTCTATGTCTGTGAATAGAATTGAGATTGTTTTATTGGGTTCACATTGAATTTGCAGATTTTCTAGGGTAGAATAGCCAATTTTACATTATTAACTGTTTCAATGCACAAGCATAGATCTTCCAATCTATTGGTGACTATAACAATTTCTTTCTTTGGGTCATAAAATTTTTTGTTCTGTAGGCCTTTTGCTTCTTTATGTTTGTTTTGTGACTAGTGGGAATATGTTGTTTCTTTTACTTCTTTATCAGTTTGTTTGTTCTTAATACATAGGAATGATTCAGATTTGTGTGTTTAATTGTTTATCCTGCTTCTTTATTGAAAAATCTTGTTAGATCTAAGAGGTTTCTGATGGACTCTTTAAGGTTCATTTTTTTTTTCATATCTGACCATAAACATTTTATATATTTTTTTATATTTTTATTAGGTATTTTCCTCATTTAAACTTCCAGTGCTATCCCAAAAGTCCCCCATCCCCCCCCCCAATCCCTTACCCACCCACTCAGACTTTTTGGCCCTGGCATTCCCCTGTACTGGGGCATATAAAGTTTGCATGTCCAATGGGCCTCTCCAGTGATGGCCTACTAGGCCATCTTTTGATACGTATGCAGCTAGAGTCAAGAGCTCCGGGGTACTGGTTAGTTCATAATGTTGTTCCACCTATAGGGTTGCAGATCCCTTTAGATCCTTGGGTACTTTCTCTAGCTCCTCCATTGGGAGCCCTGTGATCCATCCAGTAGCTGACTGTGAGCATCCACTTATGTGTTTGCTAGGCCCCAGCATAGTCTCACAAGAGACAGCTCTATCTTGGTCCTTTCAGCAAAATCTTGCTAGTGTATGCAATGGTGTCAGGATTTAGAGGCTGATTATGGGATGGATCCCTGGATATAGCAGTCTCTACATGGTCCATCCTTTTGTCTCAGCTCCAAACTTTGTCTCTGTAACTCCTTCCATGGGTGTTATGTTCCCTATTCTAAGAGGGGCAAAGTGTCCACACTTTGGTCCTCGTTCTTCTTGAGTTTCATGTGTTTTGCAAATTGTAACTTATATCTTGGGTATTCTAAGCTTCTGGGCTAATATCCACTTATCAGTGAATACATATCATTTGAGTTCTTTTGTGATTGGGTTACTTCACTCAGGATAATGCCCTCCAGGTCCAACCATTTGCCTAGGAATTTCATGAATTCATTCTTTTTAATAGCTGAATAGTACTCCATTGTGTAAATGTACCACATTTTTTTGTATCCATTACTCTGTTGAGGGGCATCTGGGTTCTTTCCAGCTTCTGACTATTATAAATAAGGCTGCTATGAACATAGTGGAGCATGTTTCTTTCTTACTGGTTGGAACATCTTCTGGATATATGCCCAGGAGAGGTATTGTGGGATCCTCCAGTAGTACCATGTCAAATTTTCTGAGGAACCACCAGACTGATTTCCAGATTGGTTGTACAAGCTTGCAATCCCACCAACAATGGAGGAGTGTTCCACTTTCTCCACATCCTTGCCAGCATCTGCTGTCACCTGAATTTTTGATCTTAGCTTTTCTGACTGGTGTGAGATGGAATCTCAGGGTTGTTTTAACTTGCATTTCCCTGATGATTAAGGATGCTGAACATTTTTTTCATGTGTTTCTTAGCCATTCGGTATTCCTCAGGTGAGAATTCTTTGTTTAGCTCTGAGCCCCATTTTTAATGGGGTTATTTGATTTTCTGGAGTCCACCTTCTTGAGTTCTTTATATATATTGGATATTAGTCCTCTATCTGATTTAGGATAAGTAAAGATCCTTTCCCAATCTGCTGGTGGCCTTTTTGTCTTATTGAAGGTGTCTTTTGCCTTACAGAAGCTTGGGAGTTTCATGAGGTCCCATTTGTCAATTCTCGATCTTACAACACAAGCCATTGCTGTTCTATTCAGGAATTTTTCCCCTGTGCCCATATCTTAGAGGCTTTTCCCCACTTTCTCCTCTATAAGTTTCATTGTCTCTGGTTTTATGTGGAGCTCCTTGAGCCACTTAGATTTGACCTTAGTACAAGGAGATAGGAATGTATCAATTCACATTCTTCTACATGATAACCACCAGTTTCGTCAGCACCATTTTTTGAAAATGCTGTCTTTTTTCCACTGGATGGTTTTCGCTCCCTTGTCAAAGATCAAGTGACCATAGGTGTGTGGGTTCATTTCTGGGTCTTCAATTCTATTCCATTGGTCTATTTGTCTGTTGCTATACCAGTACCATGTAGTTTTTATCACAATTGCTCTGTAGTAAAGGTCAGGCATGGTGATTCCACAAGAGGTTCTTTTATCCTTGAGAAGAGTTTCTGCTATCCTAGGTTTTTTGTTATTCCAGATGAATTTGCAGATTGCTCTTTCTAATTCATTGAAGAATTGAGTTGGAATTTTGATGGGGACTGCATTGAATCTGTAGATTGCTTTTGGCAAGATAGCCATTTTTATAATGTTGATCCTGCCAATCCATGAGCATGGGAGATCTTTACATCTTCTGAGATCTTCTGTATGTATTTTAAATAAATGGTGCTGTAAAATTATATCAATGTATAGTAAAATAGAACTACATCATCTCTTAGTATGAACAAAATTCCACTGACACTGCCTCATGGACCTCAATATAAGACAAAGTACTTTTTTTTGAAACTGCTAAAGAAAAGAATAAGGAGCTCTCCTCAGCATATAAGCAACTGCAAAACTTTCTGAATAGAATTCCAGTAGGTAATGGAATAAGACCAACAACTGACAAATGGGATCTCATGACATTCATAGGTTTCTGTGCAGCAAAGAAAGCTGTCAATCAGTTTAAGAGGAAGCCCACAGAACTGAAGAAAACCATTGCCAGTCCATACCTCCAATGGGGGATTAGCATCTAGAAGAACAAAATGAACCAAAAAAGACTAAGCATCAAGAAAGCAACCCTAGTTTAAGAATGGATAATCAGTCTGAAGATCTATAGAAAAATTAGACTGAAAATGTCAAGTAGATGGATGAAACAAGAAAGGGAAATTATAACCAGCATGTTAACAGAGGCACAGAAAGATAACCACCACTTTTCATGCTCATAAACATAGTCTCTTCAAGTCTTCAAATTTTGTGTTTAACCTGTGGTACCTGTAGGAATAAGGAAACTAGAAAAGGGTCATTGGTATGGAATACCTTAAAGGAAAGGAGATTGTAACATGGAGGTACTATGAATACAGAGAGGGAGAGTTTGAGGTGTGGAAAGGGCTCAGTGTGAGGGGGGAAGAAAGAGTTAACCAAAGTAAATATGTGTGAAAGAGGCACATTTAAAAGGCTAAGAAATAAAAGGGCATAAGGTATTGTGAATATACAGTTCTGATTTGCAAACACATCCCTCTAGCATTTAAGACAATGACTCCATATTTGTTACTATTCTGTTTTCACAGACATTCTTGCCTATATGTAACCCTGATATGTTACCTATATGTTTGCACAGTAATTATATTTCCTATGGGGTATTGTTGAATAATTTGTATAGCCAAGTACTTTTAATGTTCCCAACTAAGCAACCCAGAAACCTAAATTACATGAGGCCCAGAGCACAGAAGAACCAGGCAGTCCCACATCTTATATTAATTTTCAACATGTTTCTGTCAGAACATTGAACCTTTTTTGATATGGTTCCCTCAAAATTATCTCACATTACCTTTTCAAGAAAAGTTTCTTGTCAACATCTGCTAGATTCAAATAGCACAAAAAAAGTTGATTAAAAAGTCACTTGTATGACAAATACCTACAAGCAAGATAATATGATGTGTCTCTCTGAATTAGTAATATTTCAGTAAGTGACCATCTTATGGTCCCCAAATACTACCCAGCAGATCATTCCACCACTTTCAGTACTTTTCACTGCTGTATAAACACAATACATTTCAGACTAAAATAAGAATAAAAAAAAAGCATATTACTGTAAAGAGTCTAGCAGACTTATCCAAATTTGGGTGTTCTCTGTTGAAGTATATGTTTTAGTCAAAGTAACCGGAGGTGTGTTGTATTATTATTTTAGAGTTAAGTTTTGTTCAGAAGCCTAAACTTTAGTCTTTAAAGGTTCTAAATCTAGGCAGAACACATAAGACTGAAGCAGCAAGCAAGGAGCCTTCAAGGGTCTACATCAGGTCCTCTACATTGTGGTTTGTTTTTCTGAGCCTCCTCACAGTGGGAGCAGCAGATCTCTGACTCTTTTGCCTGTTCTTGGGACTCTTTTCCCTCTAATGTGTTTGCCCTGTACAGCCTCAGTTTGAGGGCTTTTGCCTTGTCTTCTATTTTGCTTGTCCTGTTTGATTGTTGTCTCTTGGGGGCCTGCTCTTTTCTGAAAAAGCACACAGGGGAAGTGATTCTGAGGAGAAGGGTGTTGCAGGATTTTCCCTGTCCAATTTCATTAGCGCAGAGGAGGCCTGTGTTTGGACAGGGAAAAGGGAGGCAGAGCAAAGAGTTGCAGAGAGGGAGCATCAGAGGGGAGAAGGAAAATTAGGAATGGAGGCAGATGTGAACCAGCTACAGATAGTTATGATATCATAAGAATAATTGGGATAAAGCTTTTATCATTATCAATTGGTTCTGAAATTATTGTATTGGCTTCATATAAGTTGAGAATGTATTGATACATAAATCTGATTGGTTAATTATAAATTTTGTTGGGGCTGGCCAGTGGCTCACATGTCCGGGTTCGAGCCTGAAAGGCATCTTGGAATCTGGAAGAAAAGAGGGAGCCTAGGCTGGTTGAGAAAGAATGGAACCAAGACAACTAGTCTGTTCAAGGTTCAAATTTTTAATGGCGGACAGGCTTTATAAAAGAGGGGGGGTCCATTCCCACCAATTCATCCTTGGAGCCTGGAACCAGCTGCAGGTGATGATGTGCAGGATAGGGGTGTAGTCTCTAGAATAGCTGGGGGGGGGGGCTCTCAGCAGGTAGCAGTATCTTGAAGAGGAACAGAGGCAGTGGCAGAACAATAGAGTGATCTAGGCAGGAAGGCTCCACCCTAAATAATCTCCTTAGTGGCAGCGAGGTCAAGTTCTGGCTTAGCCTGCTGCAGGTTTATGGGAGGCTACATCTCCTCCCTGTTATTAATATTTTTAAAAAGCTGAACTGAGGCATAAAATGTATTTATGCTCCATAGTCCTGCCTGGGAATTATGGTGGCTGGCAACCGTGCCTGCATTAGGATCTCAGATCCTCTCGAACCATCCAATTCCATCATCAGAAGTTAAATGCAGCTAGTTTGTGTTATAATTCACACAAACATGGCTCTGTGGTGTAATATCAACAATCACTGCCTTTTGGCATGTACCCCTGTCTTAGATTGGTATGATCCAGGATCTGGTTACCCGTCATTGACTAACCAGCCCTCATAGCGCACCTTATTCCCAAATCAGACAAAAGCCACAATATGTACTTAGAATTCTTGATGAAAATTAATAACTGCCACCTACATGCTGTTGGGGGCGGGGATGCACACCCACTGCAGTCAGGCTGAAGGGCGTTGACTGACCTGCTTGAAAACAAAGTCTAGACAGTGAAAGGCACAGTACAAATGCTTCTTTTTGGGAAGTCCAGGTACTCCATTCAATTGCAAATTAGCAACTATCAGGCTAGACTTAGAGCTTCCAGTGGGGGAAGTGACTGAGAATTGCAGAAAGGCTTACAGCTTCCCTGGGAGAGGAGGCTGTGCTTTAATTTAACTTTTTGGCCAAAGAGGATTTTTAGCCATAATCAAGATTAGAGTCATACTTACTAGAAGATTCAGGATCTGTGTCCAGTTGGCGAACTAATCTCTCAGACAGCCATCGCACTCCATCTTCTTTTTGTGAAAAAGCACAGACTGAGCCCCTTCCCCAGATTAGGACCGGGTCTGGACCCTTCCATTCCTTAGTTAATGGGTCCTGCCACTTTACAATGGCATAAGAACTAGAAGTAACTGGATGCCAGTGGCAATCTGCTGCAGACTGACCTTTAACATCAGTTTGCAAAAAAATTAGAACAAATAAAGCAAAAGCAAGATGTGCCTTTGGTGACCTTGGGGGATATAACTGCCCCTGTTTTGTTTTTTAAAAGCCAATTTTTTTAAAGTGCGATGAGCATGTTCAACTATTCCTTGTCCCATGGAGTTATAAGGAATTCAGTTTTATGTTTGATGCCAAATTCTTTACAAAATGAAGTAAAATTTTTGCTAGAATAGGATGGCCCGTTATCTGTCTTAATAAGTTTAGGGAATCCCATGGCATTAAAGGCTTGTAGGCAATGATCAATTACATTTTTGGAGGCTTCTCCAGTATGCAGAAAAGCAAAAAGAAATCCTGAATAAGTATCAATACAAACATGTATATATTTTAATTTTCCAAATTCTGCATAATGAGTTACATCCATTTGCCAAATATGATTAGGCATGTGGCTCTGGAGATAATGTAATACATTTAGGATATTGTTTTACAATCATTCTTGCCTGCTCCTTAGTGATCTTAAGTCAGAGCCTTAAGTTCTGGCTAGAGAGATGAAAATTTTCATGATCACACTCGGCCAAAGCAACAGGATCTGAAATTAAGGCTTCTCCTATTAGAGCTCTGTTGATACAATCATTGCCTTCAGCTAAAGGTCCAGGAAGACCAGAATGAGATCGTATGTGGCCAATATAGAACAGGTGTTTTTGGGCAAGAATGATGTTTTATAATTGTGAAAACAGGGATCCTGCTGGTGTATTAAAGTTAAAAGTACCACAGGTCTCCAATAAGGGTACTGATTGTGCAACAAAATTTCAAGAGTTGTGCTTTACTTAGTTATTGGAATGTGAAACTGCCAATGGCTTAAAGGGAACTAGCTCAGCCAGATGCTGCAAGGGACTAGCTGGAGACAGCTGCGAGAATGCAGGAGCGCTGTCCCCACCTCAGGAGTTGGTGGGTTGAGAGAAGCAAGAGCACAGAAAGTGGGTAGGTTCATTTTTAATATTTCCTGCAACAGAAGGGAATTGGAAGGGAATGTAGGGAGAAGAAACTGGGAGGAGTTGAGGGAGAAGAAACTGAGGTCAGGGTATATTGTATGACAGAAGAAATTATTCTTAGCTTTAAAAATGTTCCTAAATTCATAAAGTTATATACTCAAAAAATAGATTTTGTTGTTTTCCTGGTAGTGTGATTTCTAAGTTTTGTGACACTGGTTTGCTAGATAACAGTTTGCTTTGAGTATAACAATTTTTAAAAAAATTTAAAGGAAAAAAAAAAAGAGCTTGAGGCACATTACTAGCCCTCACCACAATTAAAAAGAAAGAATACTATAAAGTTATTTAATGCCTCCACATTAGAATGTCCCTGCAATCCAAAGCATTATATTACCAAAGTTTTTTTGGAATGGGTTGGGAAAATAGTATTGAGTTAGATAGTACAGGTTATTTTCCTGCCTCTGCCTCCAGTTGTAAGATGTCAGGCATATGCTACCATACTCAGCTAAGAATTCATATCTTAATAGTCTTCTCTTTTGTAATTTGTATTTCATCAAAAAGTTCCGCTGTCTATTACCCTTAGAATTTTTTTTCTTTTAACTATAAGATTTGACTATAGGGACAGAAAGACTGTGCCTCCCAAGGAGTCATATGGTTCAAAATCAGCCTCTTTCGTATTTTCATTTAAAAACTGAGAATTCTAAGCAATAATTTAGACAAAAATTGGTTCTGAATAATTCTATCAACAAAATTGATAAGCTTCCAGGAATTTCTTTAAATGTTTCCCAGTAGTTGCTCACTATAGTTCTCTCAGCTTCTCCAAGTTTGGAGTAATCAAAACCAAATAGGATCTAAACTTTTGATGAACAACTTCAGCAAGATATAATTGGAATAAAAAGTTAAATTGGATGATGGTTTACATACACCTACACACATGAAACCATCTATAAAATTGAGATTTCATGACTCATGTCTATAGGTTTCCAGATCTCGATTTATCTCAGTTTTATTCTTACTTTTTGTTAGCAATAGTTAATATGATCTACTTTCTTGATTGTTAATACATGTCTTAGAGCAGATCTCTAGAATGTATATGACTGAAACTTTAAAATCATCGAACAATTCATTTTCTCCTTTCCAGTCAGTCAGCCACCATTCTGCCTTCTGCTTCTATGAGTTGGACTGTTTTAGATATTTTATGAATGAGATCACATGCAGCACTTTGTCATGACTGACTTGCTTCACTTAGCATGGTAGTGCACAGGTTTTTTTCATTATGTCAGATATTACAGGACATCTTTCCTCCTTAACACTGTATTATTTAGAAAATGTGGTGGATAGTTTTACATTAACTTGACACATGCTAGAGTTAGCTGAAAGGAGAAAATATCAACTAAGAAAATGCCTCCATGAAGGAGAGATCCTTGGTCCTGAGAAGGCTCTATGCTTTCACAATGTAGGGGAATGTCAGGGCCAAGAAGTGGGAGTGGGTGGATTGGGGAGCAGGGGGAGGGGAAGTGGGAGGGTGTTTTCAGAGGGGAAATGTAAATAAAGAAAATATCTAAGAGAGAGGAGATGAGAGGAGAGGAGAGGAGAGGAGAGGAGAGGAGAGGAGAGGAGAGGAGAGGAGAGGAGAGGAGAGGAGAGGAGAGGAGAGGAGAGGAGAGGAGAGGAAAAGAAAACACCTCCATGAAATCAGAATGTGGCCAAGCTGGTAGGGCCTTTTCTTAATTAGTGATTGATAGGGGGGTTGGTAGCTCATGGTGGTTGATGGGCTCATGGTGGATGGTTTCATACCTGAGTTGGTGGTCCTGGGTTCTATAAGCAAGTAGGCTGAGCAAGCCATGTGGAACAAACCAGTAAACACTACCCCTCCATGGACTCTGAATCATCTCTTGCCTCCAGGTCTTGCCCTGTTTGAATTTCTGCCTCTACTTTCTTCAATGATAGACTATGATGTCAAAGTCTAAACCAAATAAACACTTTCCTCCCCAAGTTGTTCTTGGTCTTTCATCATAGCAGTAGTAACCCTAAGACAGACAACAAATGTATAGACACATGTACATATACCACAATTTCACTATGAACTCAATGATCAATTGATATTTAGATTACTGCATACCTCAGTAACTGTAATCAATGAATTTGGCTTTAAAGTGTTGCAATTTTGCTTCTGTTGCTGTTATGCTTATGTTAGTTTTGCTCCTGGGAATTGAACTCAAGGCTTCAAGCATGCTAAGTGAGAGCTTTATTTTTAATCTCATCATGCTAATGAAGAATAAACTTTAAACATTACAACATTGTTATAAAATGTTCTCCCAAGTTTAGACCAGTAATTAGCATCCTAATGAAGAACTTGAGGAGATTTTTGTTTTTGTTATTGTTGTTGTTGTATTGCTAAAAATAAATATATCCTGTGATAGAAAAAGAATGATAAAAATGGTATTTATGGCTCTGAGTCATTTTAATTCCTTTCTTTCTAATTGAAAGCATATTGTAACATTTTCTCCTTTCACATAATCTATTATTTGACATGACATACCACTAAATACATGAGGTACTGAGAAATTATTCAGTGCTAGTCCTAATGAACTTCAAAATATTCTTTTTTTAAAGTGAAACACCACATAAACTAGAACATTGTTAATTGTATAAAAGTGTCCTGGCTTTCTCATGAATCTAACTGTGAAGTAAAGCAAGGCAGGATCTGGGTCTCACAAACTCCAACAGGCATCATTGTAAGTAACCCATCGTTCTCCCTCACCACAGCTGTACTCTGTTGGGCTTCAGGAACATTCTAACCAGAAGGGCACTGAGGAGCTGCTTTGTGCTCAGAGACCTTCAAGGACTGGCAGGTAGCATTTCTCATGTACAAAACACTGTAACACAAGAGTGCACTTCTGCAGCAAAAAAGGATCCGCTTTCAGAGGCAGTGTTACCCCAGCGTCCCCTGCCATGAATAATCATTAATGATTAGACTGCAACTCTCCATAGCATAGCAGGTGTGCCTCTGTGTGGTGGTGACAGTGTCACATAATCAAAGAGCTGGAAAGGATCTTCAGGGTTAGCTCATACAGTGATACTTTTAGGAAAATGAGGCCCAGGGAGAATAAGTGCCATGTTCTGAAATGTTCTGTGCACATAATCACTATCAGTGGATGAGGCTAGTTTGTGTTTAAAAAATAAATAAATCCCATCTGAAATTTCTTTATAATTGAAAAACTATATTAACATACCCACCACACGCATATATAATGATCTGAAAGTAAATTCAACATTAATAACCATGGCTCTAAAAATACTTCTTACATTTAAAATTTAAGAGTATTTCTTATTTTTCCTAAATATTGTTGTGGAAATAAAAAACACTATTGACTCAAATTTCGGGGGAAAAATCCATTTCCATACAAAGATATGCCTGCCCCCATCTCACCCACCCACCCCCAAAATTCCTCCTCCTCAACCTCTCGATCAAATCTTAACCTATAGAAGTACAAGAAGCATCTGCCCAGCTAGATCCAATCCCATTCAGCGTGCCAGATAAAAATGCCACAGGCAGGCCAGATTTGACATTATCAGTTAATAAGCAGTGTGAGATAAGAAAATTGAAGTTTTCTCCACTTTGATTTGCCAGGAATCATGGTTCCAATGGAGTCAGACAGAAATTCTGCCCTCAATAACAGTCACTCCATTCTTTTTCTCACTGCCATCCCTATTTATGTCTGCTCACTTTTTACTGCAGAGGCAGCAGCAGGGTATAGTAAACAACAGCAACAGCAACAAAAATCAGATCTGCTCAATCACTGGACCACAGACTGGAGAGACTCCAGAACCTTCCATCTGTGTGACAGTGAGGACTAGGTGACCTGTAACACCACACTTCCTTATGGAATTATAGCTATTCCCTAACCCCCACATGCTTGCCCAAATAACACGGCACTTCAAACACACCTGGCCCCCGAAGTGAGAATTATTAACATGATACCACTTTTTCTGATTGACACAGTTTTGTTCAAAAAAGAAATTCAAATACATAAAATTCGCATTTTGAAAATGAAATTGAGAATAAATCCCATACCTATTAATTATTTAGTTCTGTTCTATTTAAACTGGCAATGCCATTCAGTAATTCTTCTGGATCTATAGATCTGACTTTTCTTAACATCATATATCTCTTTCATCATGGTTTTATTCACTTAACATTTTCAAGGACCGCATGGCTATAGTATACATATGTACGCTAACTTTGACTTTATATCAGATGATAGATTACTACAGTGGTTGATAGACTCCTGAATATTTATGCTTTGGGATATGTGGATTGAAGCTGCTGTAAACATCTGTGGAGTACAGGGTTATGTATTGATGTTTTCATTTTCTGAGTTAAGTGTTCAGTAGTGGAACTACCACTCCTTGTACTTCCTCTAGTTCAGTGGTTTATATTGAACACCTCGACTGAGTGAAAGTACTGACTCAAATCATGATGATCTTCTCTACCATCTTAAGAATGTCAAACCATGTGCCCAAGTGGCTGAATCATTAATAACTCTGCAATGGGATATGGATTTCTCCAGGCCCTTGACAATATACAGTGTCCTTTGAAGCCCAAATGGTTTTCTCCAGTTTTACTGGAGTCTTGTTTGGTTTCGTTTCTAATTTCGATGTTTTCATATCATAATTAAGAAGTTTTTCTTAATCCAACCAAGGTCATTACAATTTACTTTGGTCTCGTAGTAGTTTTATAGTTTTTGCTGTGTAACATCACTGTGACTTATTTTAACTTTATTCTCTTGGGTTTTATCTATTTGTCCCAGTCTCATTCATTGAAATAAAATACCATCATTTCCACAAGGAAATGCCTTGGTGTCCTTGTAATAAATCAGTTGATAGAGGTAAACATTTGTTTTCTGTAGATTTTATACTCCATTTACTCAACCTTTGCTACTAAGAGGGCTATAACTACACAAGGACTTCTGAATCAGAACAGGGAGTGATCAAAGATTATTCTTTCTTCTTTTCTCTTATTTTAGTGATTATGCATCTCCTCATTTCTGTATAAATTTAAAACCTGCTTTTGGAAGGACACTTTGGCAGAGATGCAGTGAATCCAGAGACCAGTGAAACCACTGCTATCTCATCTACTATCATTATCTTCTGATTGTCATAGGGGGAGATTTGAACAACCAACCAAAGAGCATAGACAGGCTGGCCCTAGCCCCCACCCTGCACATATGTAGCAGATGTGCAGCTCATTCTTCATGTGAGTCCCAAGCAAATGGAGCATGGAATGTCCCTTAAGCTGTTACCTGTACTTGGAATATTATGATCCCCTAACTGGGAGCCTTCTCTGACCTCAGTGGGAGAGGATGCACCTAGACCTACATAGACTTGATGTACCAGGGATGGGAAATACCCAGGGAGGGCCTTACCTTCTCAGAGGAGAAGGGAAGGGGGATAGGGGAGGGACTGCATGAGGGCATTGATCCAGATGCAAAGTGAAGAAATAAATAAATAAGTGAAAAAGAGTTGGAGATTTTCTATTATTTGTACATGCTTAAATTCTTTTCAAAATATTTTGTTCTTATTGTTTATTACTTTTTAACTTCCACTGCTAGTACTTTAGTCATTCATGAATTAAATATTTCAATTTTTTTCTTTTCTAGTGCATAGAAATACAATTATAATTTTTTTGCATGGCTATTGTATCTTGCTTGTTTTTCCTGAGAATATGAACACAAATAAAATTTTACTTTTAATATTTTTAATATCTAAATAAATTTCTGCTTTTCTAAAGTATTAGCTTTATACAAAGGGATTAAACCTTTTTGGTTTTTTTATTGGATATTTTCTTTATTTCAAATGTTATTCCCTTTTCTAGTTCCCCACCCAGAAACTTCCTATCCCTTCCCCCCCCCCACCTGCTTCTATGAGGGTTCTCCCCACCCACCCACTCCCACCTTCCTGCCCTTGAATTCCCCTACACTGGGGCACCAAGCTTTCACAGAACTAAGGGCCTCACTTCCCATTGATGCCCAAAACTCCAAATCTCCAACACAAGGAGGGAAACCATACCTTAGAAAAAGCAAGATATTGTATCTTGTAAACTTACCCAATGTGTTAACTAGTTCTAAAGCTAATTTTAATTCTGTCAGTGTTTTGATTTATAAAATCATGACCTCTGCACATGGAATTAGTTTTATCTTTTGCTTAGCAATCGGGGTATGACTTGTTTGTTCCAATCTAGGTTGAACCTTCAGTAGATGATGAAACAACTGGGAGAGGAGGGCATCTGTGTACTGTGCTGAGCTCAGACAAAAGCACTCGGTCCTTCCAGGGAACATTCAGTCCAATTTGTGCTATTTTCGTAGGTGCCAAATCATGAGACAGAGCAAGCAGTTGCTCTCTTTCTAGTTTTTGTGGTTTTTTGTTTTTTTGTGCTTTGGTTTTATCATATTGCTACAGTGACAAGAAGTTGAACCTTGACAAATGCTTTGCTATTATTGGTGTTCTACTCTGATGACCAAAGCAACGTTTGACCTGTATTCTATTAACATGGTAAACTGAATAATTTTTAAGTACTTAATCAATCTTGTATTCCTGAGGCAAACCATGGATCTTGCTGTGTAAAACACTTCAAGTCACTTCATTGAATCTGCTGGGTTGGAGTTATTTTAGTTTTCTGTTTTTGTTTATGTTTTAACTGGCTGTATTTATAAAAGTCTGTTAGTTTGGAGGTGTTGTGTCTGATTTGGGTAATACCATCATCCCAGAGGCGACTGAACCTTTGTCTTCCCATTCAGATTTCTGATGATGGTGTGGAATCCATTTGAGTGTGTGCTCTCATTTTCATTCATATCAAATAATATTTCTGGGTTTTTCATCATTTTATTTTTGTTTATTTTATTATTTTTAAGATTATAATTTAATTATATTCCTCAAAACTTCCTCCACTCAAAAATTTCCATATGTCTCCTCCTGCTCTTCTTCATATACAGGAGTTCTTTTTGATTGTTATTGTATGCATATAAGTATATGTATAAACATACATATTCCTAAAAATGGCCTGTTCAACCCATGTAACATAATTTGTATATATGTTTTCAGATGTTTGTTTGTTTGTTTGTTTGTTTGTTTGTTTGTTTTTGAGACAGGGTTTCTCCGTATAGCCCTGGCTGTCCTGGAACTCACTTTGTAGACCAGGCTGGCCTCAAACTCAGAAATCCCCTGCCTCTGCCTCCCAAGTGCTGAAATTAAAGGCATGTGCCACCGCTACCCGGCCAGATTTTTTTCTTTTTTTATTTTTAGTTCTGGCTCTGAGAATTCACTCCCTTTTTTTATTGGATATTTTATTTATTTATATTTCAAATGTTATTCCCTTTCACAATTTCCCCCGAAACCCTTTATCCCATTCCATGCTCCCCCTGCTTCTATGAAGGAGTACCCCCACCTATCCATTCACTCCCCCCTCCTTGTCCTCGCATTCCCCTACACTGGGGCATCTATCCTTCTGGAGACCAAGGACCTCTTCTCCCATTGATACCCGACAATGCCATCCTCTACTATACATATGGCTGGAGCCATGGGTCCCTCCATGTATACTCCTTGGCTGGTGGTTAAGACTCATTGTTTTAAATTCTATCCTTTATAAGTCTAGTTTCTAGAATAAGGATTACATAAAATATTATCCCAATTTATAAGTATATTTAGAGACCTGTTTTACTGGGTTGGCTCATGCCACGTGTTGTTTAGAATGACTCCAACCCTGAGTTACCAATTTTAAACTAACTTTCTGTTACCAATGTTACAATCTGCCCTTTAAGAGCAGCTTGTGTAGATAATCAGCCTCTAACAGTTTCTGCAGTACAAATTGAGACTACCTTTTAAATAAATTAAACTAAATCAAAGGATGGACAGCCAGCAGATAAAGTTTTAACCATTTCTTTTTTTCAACATGAGACACAGGACAACAATCATTCAAACAACAAAACAAAAACAAACATAAATTGACAGACATATGGACAGATTGATGCACCAAGGGCAGACAATAGACGGAGAGGGAAGTGAACTTAATATCTCAAAGGGACCCAGATAACCTAACCAAAACTAAGAATATCTCCACTGGAGCCAGAGAGGAAACAGAACATCTCCTGATTTCCTCCTGTCCCTAGGAGAGCTCAGCTTATATCCATTTTCCTTCTTTTTTTGCTAATAATGTCCCAAATCCCCCCTCTCTTATTCAAGGTCTAACTCTTCATCTCCTTCTACTTCTGGGAATTCTGCCAGAGAGGAGACACAGTGGTAGCTACTGATAGTTGCTCGCCAGCACCCTGCTTTTCTAGCTTCCCCAAATCCTCCTCAACTTGTCTCATTCTTTCATTTATATATTTTCTATTCCTACTTCTGGGAATTAAGGACAACATAAATGTACTTGAGGTAAGAATTTTTCTAACATCTGGTTGTTGGTGGTGGTGGTGGGGAGTCACTTCCAAGCCTTAAGAGCTACATTTTGTATATGTGCCAGGAGGCCAGGAGGGAACTGAGCCTGCTTTTCATTAGTATCATAAGGGCTCCATCCCAAGAGTTTGTCCTTGGTCCATCTTTTTGAAGTTCTACTTTCAGAATTACAGAGTGCAGTTTCTCTGCAATTTTCAACAAAATCAGCTTTCCAAAGAATATAATCGCCCCCGCCCCCCATAAGGTGGCATGGGCCGTAGAGAACCAGTCATTTGGAGTAAGCCACCAATCACTAAGGCTCTCAATTAGGGACAGTGTAAAAGGAGCCATGGGACCATAATTTGTCACCACCATTTTAAGGTCTTTAACATGTTTAAAACCAAAGTGACAGAACCTCTGATCTTTTCTTCTCTCTCAGCCTCAGAATCTCCCGAGGCCTCGTTTTCATTATCTGAGGCCTCATTTTCTAACTATGCTGTCCCTCCATTTTCCTCCTTCCCCTCAGAAAGACCCTCCTTACCCAATTATTGGTAGTATCAGGGAGTTCTTGGTTTTTACTTCTAGTGACTGGAAAGGCCAAGATAGGCTTCAGCGTTTTTGGTTTTGATTTATTTTTAGGGGTGACCAGGGAGTGGAGGGGAAGCAGGGAGGTTAATTCTAGATCAAAGGCTTTTAATTCTTTTATAAGTCGGAGGTGTTCCTTGTTCTGTTCTCATCTATTGTTTCTTCAAGGACACACATCCCCAATAAAGTAAAAAAATTTCGTGAGGTCTTTTTTTTTTAACCCGTGTTCCTGTGTCTTGAGGGATTCCATGAGACCCTTTAAAAACAATTCATTTTTACTTAATGATTGTCCCATAATCTAGCCACTCTTCTCACAGGTGGGTGACACTGCAGTGATCTCTGTTCGGATCTTCACTCACTTCCTGACTAAGCGGAGATCTTGAGAGGTGGACGTCCTTCCAATAGAATAGTGGGTGGTCTCTCAGACCCCAGACCCAGAGGCCCCATGTTGGGCACCAGTTGCCCCGACCTGCAGGGATAATCAACAGGGACCTAGGGCAGGGGAGCGAGAGTAAGAGACAAGAGACACGAAGAATGAGAGCAAGACAATTGCATGATCAAGCTCTGAAAAACTTTATTCAGGTGTGGCAATATAAGCATAAGCAAGAAGAAGCTTCAAGGGAGGAGGGGGGTGAGCCCAGGGGTTCTCCAAAGGCCAAGTGGCAATCTTCATCTCCTGGAACCAACAGTCACAATGCCCTCTCCACCCACAAATATTCTTTCTGTTTTGACCACAAATGTTCTCTCCAGGGTATTAATGTAAGCTAGAAATTTTCCACAAGGCCATGGTTGAGGCCATGGCTCCCAGCAAGTAAATGTATATAGGATGGATCCCCAGGTGGGACAATCTCTAGATGACCTTTCCTTTAGTCTCTGCTCCACATTTTTGTATTTGCTCCCGTAAATATTTTGTTCCCCCTTCTAAGAAGGACCAAAGCACCCTCACTTTGGTCTTCCTTCTTCTTGAGTTTCACGTGGTCTGTGAATTGTATCTTGGGCATTCCAAGCTTTTGGGCTAATATCCACTTATCAGTGTGTTCTTCTGTGACTGGGTTACATCACTCAGGATGATATTTTCTAGTTCCATCCATTTGCCTAAGAATTTCATGAAATCATTGTTTTTAATAGCTAAGTAGTACTCCATTGTGTAAATGTAGAACATTTTCTGTATTCATTCCAGTTATTCTTTCCTGCTTCTTTGACTCATTACTAATCTAGGAGTGTTTAACATCCATGCTGAGCTCAACTTCCCTGCATTTTCAAAGCTTTTAGTATTGATTTATTTTTGTTGCTGTTTCTTTGTAATGAGCATACTTCCCAGTTTCTCTTCTTGTCTCAGAATACTTGTGCTAAAACACTGTCATTGCAATGTAGCTGTCTGGAATAGTCAGCTTTCCTCAGTGTTTGTTTTTATTATTTATCATTGTTTATTAGTTTAGTGGTTTCTGTGAGTTAATGTTTCATACCCTTGTTTTTAGTGTTTAGCCACAGACTTCCTCTCCTTGGCTCCTTAGTAGGTCAATGAATAAATGGGTTTCTTTGTATTTTCTTTATCAGTGTGTACTAGGTTCTGCTAAGAGTTCCCGTGTGTGTCAGTTCCAGCTTTGATACTCTGAAGGCTTCTGGCTTGTATAGAGAAAGGTTGAGCCCAGCTTGAGCCCAGCTTCACTGTCAACCAATGCTAAGGTTTTAGGGCTTTCTCAGGTGTCTAATGGGCTTTGCAAAACCCTGCACAGGCACAAAGCCTTCAGGACCCTCAGTACAACACTCAAGTTTCTCAGCCACCCACTATGAACACACTATGTCCCTAAATTTCCCTTTAATCTTTGAGCTTGGCCTCATGCTTGTCTCGCCAAGTATCACTGTCTCAGGCAGCTGTGATGTTGAGGCATCATGCTGATTCCTTTTCTCCTTTTTCTTTTTTGACTAATCTCAAGGAGAGGGTTTGCTCAATAACCTTTAATGTAGATTAAACACAAACAAATCCTCTGAAAGACTTTTCTAAGACTCCATGAAACAGGTCAAGTATTGATAATGATGTGGGTGGGGCTCTTACAAACCTGGTTCCCTCATCTAAGGATCTTTAAGCTGGTCCATGTTCACTGGTTTCCAGAGCTATTCTGCGGGAAGGATCTTCCTGTTCCTATGAACACTCATCATTCTTGCATAAATGCATCCCGCATGGTCAGAGCACTGCTACAACTTTGATTCTTTCCTCTAGTTTTGAAAAAGATATTCTCAAAAAATTTCCCATGCTCTCATTGCTTCTACAGATTTTCAGAGTCCTTTAATCCTTGATTTCATGGATGTGTCTTCGCATTTTTTTCAACTTAAGGATACTTAATATATAGGAAAAAATCTAATTTTTTACTCATTTAAATACTTATAGCAATATCATTGAGTTGGAATCTATATACAAACATCTTCTTATAAATCTACAAATTCTCAACATGGTGTCCACACTGGATATTTGAATCAGCTGGATCTAGATAGCCCTGGATCCATCAATTACATATTTTGTGAACAGTAAGTTTTTAAAATTTTTAGTCTTGTTCTTCAAGTAATGCCTACCTACTAGGCTCACTGTGAATAAGAGTTATTAGACAAATAAAAAAATCAAGTTTTTACCAACTTCTCCAAATCACATTTTTGTTTATTATTTTATTATTATTATTATTATTATTATTATTATTATTATTATCTTTGTTGTGTTTTAAGCTCTTAACTAGTGGATAGAATGCCTAGCTGCAGGGCTTGGTGCCTTAGGATACTGATATCATTTGCTAGAAGTACCACCATAGTGCCCACCAAAGAAAATGGATGTTGTGTGGCCATTTCTTCTCAACTGAAATAGTCCTTCCTCCCTGGAGAAGCAGGGTTTACAGAACAAAAACACATACAAAAGAACTTACTATGAAGTTCTAACATGTGGCCCTTCCTCTGGGTTAGATAGGAAGTTAAGCCCTTGCTAGAGTCTGCCCCTGCCTGCAAGTCATCTAGGAATCTTTGTGATTCAGCTTCCATCTATTCTACAGTTCTAAGATAGCCTTTCCTGTGATGCAGCCACATTTGAGCCCCTCATATCCTCAAGAGCAATTATGGTAAATTCCCTAGCTCCTCAAACAAGATGAGTGGAAATGTTCCTTTGGCCTGTCTTTGGTGCTCTATTTGGGATAAATAGGTTTTTACTCATATCTCATATATCCCCTATAGACACCAGGCAACCATGGACCACAGTAATAAGTCATTAAATATATTAATATTTCTTTTAATATAATAGTTCTCTTCTCCAGAAACCTGAAGTAATTACTATTTTTTTATTTTTCCTGAAAGAAAGATTTGCCAAAACACACACACACACACACACACACACACACACACACACACACATCAGAGGCAGGGGCACAGTGATAGATAAATGTATGCAAATACACATTTGTGCTCTCCAGTGGTTTACGGTTTTAAGCCCTTACTTTTCAGTATCTCAAAGGAGAAAATTGCAATAGAAATACCTAACTATGGTACAAGTGGTTCTTTTGACTATATATTTTTTTCTAATAATCATGACTGGTTTCAAATGTCTCTTATAGAGTCACAATTTTTACTAGATTCACAAATTTTTGAATCAAGGAAGGATCTGGTTGTAGCTAATAAAGACAAAAAATAAGGCTTCAATTTCTTATTTTAGAAGATGTGACCCAATATTAACAAGTCAACTTTTATTGGAACAAGGTAAAGAATACACTTTTATAAAACAAGAGCATCTGAAAAGTTTCTAATTGAGTAACAATTGACAGAAATGATAATTATTAAATGAACCAGATCATAACAGTACTTAGGCAGCCATTAAAACATACAGTTAATAAAGGAAAATTATGACGTATTTTATGTAGATCAACTAATTGACTTATAAAATAATTCATAAAGCATGATCAAATGTTGATCAGAGAAATAATTATTAAAACTATAGAAAGCTCAGTAGGCTTAAATATTCCCAAAATGTGGACACTAATTGTTTTGATATCTTAACCCTCAGACTGATTTTTTGTTTTGTTTTTATTTGTTTGTCTGTTTTTTGTTTTTGTTTTTTCTTGGATTGGTTTATTTTAATTTTCTTATCTAAGAATAGAATTCTTAAATTTTCTTCAGTGAATGGTACTTTTATTCATTATGGAACATATTCATGTGAATTTGGATTTTTTTCCTTAATAGTTCTGCTGCAACTTAATATTTAGTTGGCATAAAGTACTTCCCGTCAAAATAACAATTCAGGCAGTATGAGTCCTGGAGAAATAGAGCAATATGCACCAGGTTTCTCACACATATCTACTTGCCCTCTCTCTTTCTCACTGTCCAAACTTCAACACAGTTGAAGATGTCTGGTGGTCAGGCTGGGAAAGACTCCTCCAAAAAGGCCAAGACAGTTCCCTATGGGCCGTATTCATGAACACATGAACTCTTAGACAATGAGCCACACTTGGTACGAGTGAGGAGAATGACCACTTGTCATTTACAACTTGTTGGTGGTGGAGTTGAAGACTTCAGACTGTCTCATCAAGACTACAGCCTCTGGTCATGATGTCATCCCCACACCCACAATGCTCTCATAGGGAAGAAAGGGCAACCGAAATATTCTTAATGGCTGTCTAGCACTGGTGATTCCAACAGACTGTATCTCTGGAAAAAAACAGTTTTGTCTTTTTGTGATTCTATTAAGTAAGCTTAAGAAGTTTTCCAACTAACTTAATCTCTATATTTGTTTTAAACATATGTAAGTGTTATTGTAGCTTAAAAGTTGCTACTGTTTCTGAAGTAGTGAGTTTTTGATTGATTTGACTATTTTTTTAAAAAACTTTGGATTTTAATTATGAAGCAGAAATTATACTAACAAACATTTGATTTTTGTACAGACAATTTTCTTTCCACTCTAATGAATATGCTCAATAAATGTTATATCCTTCCCTGACCCAAAAAAAAAAAAAAAAAAAGAAAAAGTTAAAGACACCCACAGGCACATGGTTAGAGTAGAAAAATGGGTGGGCACCATTACAATAACCAAGTATTCGATCGAGAGATGAAAAGAAAGTGAGGCTGTGGATGTCTTACAGAAAGTTACAGCCTGTCTGGTAACCTAAGGTGACTACATACACTGGCTCTAGTGCCTAGTGCTGTGACATACGACAAATGGGGGTATCTCTGATGCATGTTGACATAGATTCCTTTGTCTAGATAGCCACTTAGAAGTGACAAACCTACATCATGTGGAGATTCTTCTTAGTACTCTTCACACCTTTCGTTTGAAACCCCTGCATTGATTTTAACACCGCTTATATGTACCTATTGCCCAGCTTATTCAGAAATACTTTTCAAAGTGTATTCCCCAGACATTATCTTCTGTTCTTCCTGTGAGTATTCCTCTCTTAGTTCCACTGTACCCTCTAATGCAAAACAACATGAATCACTCCTATTAAAGTTGCCAGTGGAGCATCTGTTGCCACAATGATAAGCTCAACTTTCCAACTCATTCTTACCATGTTCTAGGCAATGTATAACAGAATTGACAACTTCTCTTGGAATTTTCCCCACTGGAGAAAACCTCGGGGTTTCTTCCGATCAGCTCAGCTACTTTTGCCTTCCATTATTGGCTGCCTTGTTCTTTTCTGGCAGATTTTCTCAAGACCCTGCACAGATTGCCTTACTTCCCACCTCCCCATCTACTCTTCGGCTGGCCTCATCTTTTCAATGGCTTAAACAAATCAACTTCCAAAGCTACCTCCCCTATTCGCAGATGAGCTTTGAGTTTCCTTTTTATCTCATTCCCTCTTTAAAACCTTCTCTTGGATGCCTTCCAGGAAACCAGACAGTGTTTCTGAAAAGGAATTCTTGACTTTAACTCAAAATACTCTGCAAACTTGCTCTTCCTCTCTCAGGAAGTACCACGCTAAGAACTGAACAGATCTACTCTTCCTTTCCCATCAGTTCCCAAACCTGTCCATCAGAAATTCCTAACAGTTCAACACCCATGTTGCATCTTGCCTCTTTCCATATCATAACCAGGGCTGTGACTACAGCCTGTGGAGAGACTCTTTCTCACAGGCTGATTCCCTGGTCAGTTCCTGCTCCTTCTGTTGACCTCTGTTAATCCATTCTATACCCAGTGCAGCAGAGTAAACTTTCAGAAATTAAAAATGTAAACCAGATCTTGTTAACATCTGCTTAATCCCCTTCAGGGTTTCTCGTTGTAATTGGAATGAACTCCAAAGGCTTTATGTGCCTTAGCGTCTGTCTGATTCTAGCTCCTCTTGGCCTTCCTGTGCCTGTTTGATGCACACCAGCTGCACTGGCCCCCATTCAATTTTCAGAACAGGCCAAGTTCTCTATCTAGTGGGCACTTCTCAAATGGATTCCCATGGCTGGCTCTCCAGACCCTGTGGGTCTATGCTCACATTTATGCCCCAGCCCAGGGAGCCCTTTTATGATCACTCAGTAGAAATGGCACTCCTTCCCCCATGCTGTCACTGCTATTCCCTAGGTCAGCATATGATTTGCTTCCTCCATGGTACTTTCCTGCATCAAATACCATCTTCACATTACAGTGTTCCCACTCATTCATCTTTGTAATCACATCCTTACTTCTTGGAAGCATTTCCCTTTAGCTCTAAAATGACGCTCACTACTAAATTACATCTTATTCTTTTGCTCTATAAAGAGATGTTTATTATGTTTAAATTCATTTTCTTTACTGTGTCCTTCTTTATTCTGTCCCATTCACAGAATGCTAGTCACCATTTTAGATGTGTTTTCCTTTAATTGCTAATTCCTGAACTTGTATATTTTATTTATGTACGTATTACTGGCCTTTAGTCCTTTTCTTTTTCTTGCTCTTCATTATTTGGAAAAAGACCAGGTTGGCCTCAATGTCTGATTGCCCCTGCCTCAGCCTCTCAAGTAACAAATGTGAGACTTAGTCCCTAGCTTCCTTGCTACTTTTTTTCAGTCAGCAATATGGGTTTAAAATCATTGCTACTCTGCATCCAACTAGCCACTGCTTTGATATGTAACACACTGTTACACACGCCTCCTCCATCTATTTGTTGCCTCAAGCTGCCCACTATTACTAACAAGCCCATGACAAATATCTTTGTACGTAGCCATACAAATGTGCTTCTCTAGAGAAGAAAAAAAATGTCTAGAAGTTCATGAGCTATAAGAAATGTGGGCATTTAACTTGAATAAGCACTACTGCAGAACTAAGCCCTAAGGAATGCCTGCTTTAAACACCTCTGCAGTGAGGGTCCCTGGACTGCCTCATGTTCTTGTTCTAGCAGCTACTTTGGCCCTTGTCTGGTTTTCTAGTGTTTGCTCATTAGGCCAGTATAAAATAATAGCCCATTTTTAATTTGCATTTTCCAATCTACAAACTTAAGCAAGTCTGTCTATATTTGTTAGCTGCATGGAATTTCATTTCTCTTCCAGATCATAGACCATTTTTATTACTACGTTTTATAAATGAGGACTGAGTTTCATCAGATTCGTCATCTGTATCCACTGAGTCACATTTTAATAGTCATTCTATGAAGTGATAAATTATCTTAATTTATTCTTTACAGCCTAGGGAAAAAATATACTTGTTCTTAGTATACTATGTATAATGCTCTGTTTAGAAATTAATTATTGTTTAGGAAAGAAATAAATGGGCTTAAAATTTTATTTCTGTACAATTTTTCTATGTTTGTGGAGTCATAATGACAGTAACATCAAATAGTATTACATGAAAAGCAATAATTATAGTGATAGTACATACTATATTTCCTAGTCAATATCTATTTCTAGGCAGAATTGCACTATGCTGACATTGATCTTTCTCATATATTTGGTCATTTGGGGCTGGGAACCCACTTTCAATCACAGTATGTCCTAAGTTTTGTGGCTTGGCCAATTTAGCTTTCCATGTTGCAGCTTCTGAGCTGTCTGTTTCATATTGCCATAGAAACTTCCTCTTGTTTCCTCCATCTGAGCTGCTTTATAGTCTGTGGTCCAAGGACCATTTGCTTCTTTGTTCTGGAGAGTGAATACAAATACTGTTCATTTGTCTTGGTATAAAATACGTTTGAAGATGTACTTATACCAGTATCTTGTGGTTAGTTGGACATTTTATTTACTTATGAGCATAGTCTCTCTCTGTCTACTGAATTGTATATGTTTCAAACAGTACAGACCTCTGTTACCAAGACTAACAGCAATAACTTTAAATAAATGACTGTTATTGAAAATGCTTGTGAATGGATTGAAAATACTTGTGAATGGATGGGTGCCTGTTACTTCATGTCTTCCGTGAACCCCTGTGTAAAACATAGAGCTTCAGAAGTTAGTGTTATATTGCTATATTCTATAATCCAAAAGTTTGAACTTACTTGGTGAAAATCAATCACTGGGGATAGTTCTTTGATGATAGCTTATTCATAATCGATTTTTGTATGTTTGTGTTTCTACTTGATGTTTTTGGTTTTTTGATTTTGTTTGTTTGTTTGTTTGTTTGTTTGTTTGTTTTTACTGAGTAATCCTCTGGTTACATATGAAGGCAAACATATGCATATGCACCTAATTACATACATGCACAAGTACCTAAATCTTCTGTGTCACAATGTTCTGTCCAAGTAGACTAACAACCATGGAATTAGTCTTCTGAAACTATGAAGCAAAGTAAATCCTTATTTTATTTTTTTACAATCCAGTCATTGTCCCTTTATCCATCCTATCTCCCAGAGTTCCTCATCCCATTCTTCCTCCCTCAACCACACCCGTCTCCAAGAGGATGCCTTCCCCACCAGGCCTCCACACTCCCTGAGGCCTCAAGTATCTGGAGGGATAGGCACTTGTTCTTCCACTAAGGCCAGATCAGGCAGTACTCAGCTGTATATATGGTGAGGTCTCAGAACAGCTCATATATGCTGCCTGGTTGGTAGCTCAGTGTCTGAGAGATCTCAGGTATCCAGGTTAGTTGAGATTGCTGGTCTTCCTATGGCGTCACCTTCCTTCTCAGCTTCTTCCAGCCTTTTCCTAATTTCCTAAACACAGGGATCCCGGACTTCATTCCATTGGTTGGGTGTAAGTATCTATGTCTGTCTCAGTCAGCTTCTTGCTGGGCCCCTCAGAAGATGGCCATGCCAGGCTCCTGTCTAGTGGAAGGAATAGGGTTACCATCCCACTGTAAATCCTTAAGTTGTTTCTGTCAGATATTTGGGCACAGCTAGACAAAAATAATTTAAATGGTGTCAAATGGAAGAATGCAAATACAAATTCATTTAAAAATAATTTTTCCAAGTTTTCTAACTAAATCTCAAGAAAAAGAAAATGAAGCCAAAAACAAAACAAGAACAGGAAGATCTAAAATGAAAATATAATAGGAAGCATTATTCTTGTAGAATCTGATTCATTCATAGTTTAATCTAAGATTAAAAATTTTTGAGTAGATATTCCAAATGTTGATAAAGTGAGATTAGCTATAAATGCATACATGTAAATTATTAGGTTAGGTGTATTTTGCATGTCATTGATATCATGAATAAGATTAGAAAATATTTTGAGAGAAATGTATATGTATGCTAAATTAAATAACTGACAACCAAATTCTTGAAATTTTCCCAAAGAAGAGTCATAGCTATATGTTCTTTATGTTATTTGTGAAATTCCTAGGCAAATGGTTGGACCTGGAGGGCATCATCCTGAGTGAGGTAACCCAATCACAAAAGAACTCAAATGATATGTTCTCACTGATAAGTGGATATTAGCCCAGAAACATAGAATACCCAAGATATAAGATACAATTTGTGAAACACATGAAACTCAAGAGAACAAAGACCAAAGTGTGGACACTTTGCCCCTTCTTAGAATTGGGAACAAAACACCCATGGAAGGAGTAACAGAGACAAAGTTTGGAGCTGAGACAGAAGGATGGACCATTTAGAGACTGCCATATACAGGGATCCATCCCATAATCAGCCTCCAAACGCTGACACCATTGCATACACTAGCAAGATTGTGCTGAAAGGACCAAGATAGAGCTGTCTCTTGTGAGACTATGCTGGGGCCTAGCAAACACAGAAGTGGATGCTCACAGTCAGCTATTGGATGGATCACAGGGCCCCCAATAGAGGAGCTAGAGAAAGTACCCAAGGAGCTAAAGGGATCTGCAACCCTATAGGTGGAACAACAGTATGAACTACCCAGTACCCCCCAGAGCTCGTGTCTCTAGCTGCATATGTATCAGAAGATGGCCTAGTTGACCATCACTGTAAAGAGAGGCTCATTGGTCAGGCAAACTTTATATGCCCCAATACAGGGGAATGCCAGGGCCAAAAAGTGGGAGTGGGTGGGTAGTGGAGTGGGGGGAGAAAGTATGGAAATTTTGGGATAGCATTGGAAATGTAAATGAGGAAAATACCTAATAAAAATATTAAAAAAGAAAAAAAATAAAACAAAATACATCAGACCCCTTCATTCTTTAAAAGTAAAATAAAATAAAACATAAATGCATGTAAACACATGAAGGTATTTGTAATAAGCATTTTTTTTGCATTAAGTTTCATAATGAAACACAAACCCTCTGCTAATTTCATTAGGGATCTATTAATTTACCAGGACTCTAATACACAAATTGAATAATTATCTTCTTCAACAGCAGGAGGACAATTTACCAGAAGAAGAAACCATTTAGATGGCACAATTAAGTTATATTTCTTCTTTTCTTGCAGATAAATTAATGAGATGAGCATTAGTGTCATCTATTGTTTTCAGAGTTTTCCCACGTTTTCACTGCTTGCCTAGTTTTACCAACACTTACTGTCAACATCCCACTATGATAGCAGACACTGTACCCATGTACAAAGCCATTCCCTCTTGCCTCTTTCTCATAGAAACTAGCCCAGTTTTACCCTCAGAAGCAGAGCTTCGTGGACCTAGCCTGTCATAATAGTTCTATTTTGTTTCTTGGGGTCGGGTGGGGATATCATGTGATTACCCCCCAACAGATGACAGAGAGAGTCTATCAGTTACATGGAGATAAAAAAAAGATATTCACCCTCCTATAGGGTGTCTCTAGTTGCATACGTAGCAGAGGATGGCCTAGTCAGCCATCAATGGGAGGAGAGGCTCATAGTCCTGCGAAGATCATATGCCCCAGTACAGGGGAATGCTGGGGCCAGGAAGCAGGAGTGGGTGGGGAGAAGGGTGGGAGAAGGGTATAGGGGACTTTTGGGATTGCATTTGAAATGTAAATGAAGAAAATATCTAATTAAAAAAAGAAAGAAAAAAAGAAAAAGAAAAAGATGTTCAGTTTTCTCTTTACCTCATGGTAGCTTCTAGACATGTGGAATTATAACAATAATCTTGTAACCATGAGGGAATAGTGCCACATGACAGACATAAGGTAGAAATAATTTAGATCTTGATGACTTTCCCTGCATCCCCTGATTAGCTACCCTATGGCAATAAAATAAATTCCTCATGTGTAATTCTTAGCTGTTGTCCCATTTGTTATAGCAAAAAGAGTTTAAAGTAAGCAATACTCTCTAACTAAAGATGTCTTCATTGTCACCTTTTACAGGACATGATGGGATAAGAGCAGTGATGCCATCAGACCCTCCATATGTACTAAAGGGAACTCATCATCTGGACAGTGACCACTCTATAATAATTTAGCTCTCACCTTTAGAGACTCAAGGGACAAAGAAATGGTGCCACCTCATAGTAAACAAACAATTTCAAAGTTTGTTGAGGTGTTCATCATTCTCTTATTACCCTTACAAAGAGCTGTAGATTCCTAAGTCTGCTGTACACTACTCCAAGCCATGGACACAATGTAGTCACCTATCAACAGAGTTTAGAGGCCTCTCTCACAAAAAGTGACTACGCTATGATAGATGTGCTAGTCTGTTTTATTATCTCTATAATATATTCTATAACATCATTTTGTAAACCTCAAGTATATTTGATGAAATTTCTTTTACTGTTTTATATTTAAAAATGAAATGAATCAACTCAATTATTTTTCACAGGAAAAAAAATTCTCAACTGATATCCTAAGTAGAAAATTACTAGTATCCCATGGGTATATTGTGATTCAACAGCCTTCTCAGATTGTCTTCTGTTGCTGGACTAACGAATCACATTTTCTTATTAAACCTACAGCGTACTTAGCTTCACTGTCTAAATTTCATAGTCTAAAATACCAGGATAAATGCATGAATGACCTCACAGGACTCACAAGAGGCAAGCTTAAAACTGCATAAATGTGCTCATTACAGTGGGCTATCATTACTGTTCTTAGTTGAATTGGTTTTAATTTGTAATTTCTTAAAGAGAGGCTCCTCTGACCCCCCAATTGCTTTGGCTTTGGAGTTCATCATAAAATAAAACCAGCATTCACTGTTAAAAAGAAAGAAAGGAAGCAGATGCTATTGTTCTATGAAGTTCTTATGTATTATGCTTACTGCTTATCACCTCAAATGGTAGAGCCATAGCCATCACTATTTACCCGGTTCACACTGAACGTCATCGCTATTGACACAATGGAAGCCTGGGTTGCTTGTAGAAAATTCATCAGACAACAACATACTAGGAGTACAGAAAGTGCTAGCATGTGTCGGCATTTCAGGCCATCTAGGATCTTCGAGTGAAATAAAGAAATTGGGACGGATGACCTTTGTGTTCCTTTTAAAGTCTCACATTTCACCCCGGCTCTGACCCCTGTGGATACAGGATAGATTGCCTGTATTGATTACACCTTAAGAGTGGAGCTGAGCTAGGTTCTATTTAATCAGTCCTACAGGGCACAGGTTCCTTTCCCTGCTATAAAATTTAGAAAGCTCAGAATCAGAGAGGTTAAATGATTTTCCCAGCACACCATCTGGCATGTTTATAATTTCCTGTTGCAGATTGCTTATTTCTAGCCACCAACAAATGGCTAAATTGAGAGCAAGTCTGGAATGTAATGGCACAGCCCCAGCATGGCACTACACTTTCAAAACTGCAGATACCTGAGCTCAGTCCACACCACCCTTAGAAAACTTTACAACTTAAAGTGGAAAGCTACAAATCAATTTTTGCTTCTAATTGTTTTTGACAAACATGATCCATGTTTGCTGTTCTACAGGCATGATCTTTAGCATTGTCCCCATCATATTCTAGATGATAATTTACTTTTTACTATACAGTCTCACAATAATTTCAAACATAGCTCATTATGGTCAGTGACAGAAAGAAATGTTTGAAATAAGCAATGCTGTATCTCATTTGATTTTTGACATTTTTATTGGGTTGGTTTTTTTTTAAGTTTCTAGTTCACTTAACAGCTGGACATCCAACATATATATCATTTTAGTTTGAAAAATGAGAGTGTATTCTAGATGCCACCCACTTGCCATTGTAATAGATAGAATTACTGATTATATATACCCTTCTCAGCAGCAAGAGGATACACAATTGCCTCCCAGGACTGTGATAAGAAGATGGCAGTTACAATTGGCACCTAGAGAAACAATACATAATTGCCATCCACTAAACTAACAGAGAGGGAGAACGAGATTATCTGCACAATAGCCCAAGCAGCAGACAGAATCAACAGCCCTCAGCCCTTATTTTGAGCAGAGGAGAAAGAAGGCAATTTGCTCTCAGAAGTACCAACTCAGGAGAAATCTTTTGTGGAAAGATGACTCATATTGCATCTTTTACAAGTTCTTTTTTGCTCACTCTGCAAAAGGGAAAGGGTGAATATGAAATCCCAAAGCAAAAGGGGTTAAAGCAACCCTCAGGTACCAGGAAAACAAATTATGGTAGCTTTGATGGTGACAATTATAAATGGCTTTATGGTCAGTGATGTTTTGAGTAGTAAAAACATAGCATCAATACTTCTGTTGGAAGTATTTTTTCCCCTGTTGAAAATTTAATTTATCCCAATAGTTGGCTTTCCTGTGCAGGGAGGATGCACAGTACAGATGCTTTGATGATGTGAGTCCTGGGCTTCAGGCTATTCCACCATGCTGTTTCCATGTAGAGGTCTGAGATGCTTCTCATCTCACATATAGCAAACAGATTTCCATGATTACAATCGTGTCTCACTAGGACTGTACTTCCAGTAAATGTGCTATCAGTTCTAATAATTGCTCTGCTTTCCCCAGCAGAAACTTCTAGAGATGAAAAATCGGAACTAGTAAAGGACAGACAGGGAGAGGAGGTAGTAAAAGGCCGATTCCTTCACTGTGGCTGACATCTAGAGCCTGAGTGACTGAGAATGAGATTGGCACAATTCTTTCTCTTACTTCTAATTTTTAATGAGCAGAAGATTACAACAGAAGATACACAGCTGAACACAAGGCCTCGTGGAACTTTGTGCAGCGTGGGCGTTAGTGCTGTGCAACAGAAGCAAACGGAGTCGTGTGTGCGTGTATGTGTGTGTGTGTGTGTGTGTGTGCTCTCGGCAGTGTAACCCATAAAGGATGCAGCCCGCGTTCAATCCGCAGAAGCATGCACTGGGCCGCATGGGAACAATGTTTTTGAAGTTACAATGTTGCGGTGCTGGTAGATTGAAAAGACAGCAAAAGACCATGTTTCTTCTCTATAAAGAAATCCATATAATGAGAGAAACTCATGTACTCTATCATGTTCTTAACGGTCCAGTGACTATTCTTAGTATAAATTTCACTGTATCATTGACTTATTTCTGGATGCTTTTGCTTCAATTTTGGGTGTTAGGGAAAGACTCCGGTTCACTTATGGAAAATAAAGCATGTTTAAGAAAAAGAAAATCCAGAGTTCCTCCTGTCAAAAGGCCATGCAGGGACAAAGTGGAGCAGAAACTGAAGGAAAGGCCATCCAGAGACTGCCCCACCTAGGGATCCATACCATATACAGCCACCAAACCCAGACACTATTTCTGATACCAAGAAGTACTTACTGACAGGAGCCGGTATAGCTATCCCCTGAGAGGCTCTGCCAGAGATGGACCAATACAGATGCAGATGAGCACAGCCAAACACTGGACTGAGTGTGGGGACCCCAATGGGGAAGTTAGGGCAAGGACTGTAGGAGCTGAAGGGGTTTGCAGCCTCAAAGGAAGAACAATATCAACTAACCAGACCTCCCAAAGCTACCAGGAAATAAACAACCAACCAAAGAGTACACAGGGGATACCCATGGCTCCAGCTGGATATGTAGCAGAGGATTACCTTATCTGGAATCATTAGGAGAAGCATCCCTTGGTCCTGTGCAGGCTTGATGACCCAAGAGAGAAGAACACTAGGCCACTGAAGCAGAAGTGGATGGGTGTGTGTGGGAGCACCCTCATAGAGGTAAGGAGGAGGAGGAGGAGGAGGAGGGGATAGGGGGCTTGTGGAGGGGAAACTGGGAAAGGGGGATAACATTTCAAATGTAAATAAATAAAATAACCAATAGAAAAAAGAAAGAAAATCAACCACAAAGCACATTGATTGAAAAATCATTAGTTTTTAAACGTATTGCCCTACTTTCTGATATTTCCTTCACTGAAAGCTCTGATGTTGGAATCACACACTGTAATAATCAGCATTACAAATGAGATGAGTTGGAGCAATAGTAGTTCCACTCAACACAGAGTAGTACTGTGAGCTCAGCACCATTCCAGAGTACTGTGTGCTCAGCACCATTCCAGGAAGTCAGTAATGCTCGCCAGGTCCTCACAGTGCATCTTTGAAACCTTACTCCTGTTTTCAAAATCAAGAATGAAAGCACTACGAAATCAAGTAACTTTTCTAAAACAGTACTATGAATCCCGTGGCCTGCACTGGCCTATGTTGTCCAGTTCTAAGTCATCAGCTAGGGTCCCTATCAAGCTGATTGTCAGAGTAACCCGAGTGGAGAAGAATGCAGATCTTTTTTCTTTCTTTTTCTCTTTATATTCCTTCTTTTTATTTAATCATTTTTTTTACACTCCAGATTTTATTCCCCTCATGATGCACCCCATACCTCTTTCCACCCCCCTATCTCCATGAAAATGTTCTCACACTCCCAACCCCTCACCCTAAGAGACCTCTAAACTCCCTGGGACCTCCAGTCTCTTGAGGGTTAGGTGCATCATCTCTCACTGAACCCACACCCGGCAGTCCTCTGCTGTATATGTGTTGGGGGCCTCATCTTAAGACTGTTCAAGATAGTATAGGTTATGTCATAACACAGACTGCCACATGGCTGTCCAAACAAAGATTATCCAGTATCAGCAGCTTCTTTATAAAAGGTATGGACGGGAAAATTGGACCAGGTTAAAGGCATCAAATGAACTCTTCTATCAAAACATGATTTTTAAAATATATTTTATAGAAAAGTAATAATAATACATAAAAATACATTTAGAAATAAAATTCATCATCTAAAAATTGGCCTCAGGCCTTTAAGAGGCCCCCAGATGGCTCATGCAGTTAACTCCGTAGAACTGAGGAGTTTTAACTATAAAACAACTATTAACATATCCTCATACTAGGCTATGGGACTCAACCTCCACTCTGCCTTGACTACCTGGAATCTAAGAAACATAGTTCTTTTCTCTACTACCTCAGCTAATACAAGTCAGGGCAGTAGTAGGAGATGCTCCTATAAACAGAAGGATCCAGTGGACTGATAGGTGTTCATCCATCGTCACTAGGCTTCCCTGTTAGTCCACACAGATCATGAAGATGTCATGTCATACAATGCAATATTTTTAAAATAGATAAGATTAAAACAAAATGTTGCCATTGAGATTAGATACCCACAAATTATAATTTATTTGCTTGGTAGACTCCAAGAGTCAAATTTTTAAAGCTTCCGGATGAGTCTAATGTTCAGCCAGACCCTGGCACTATTATTATGGCCCTCTTGGATCCAGAGTCCAATTGAATGTGCTATCATTGCTGTAGGAATAGTTTCAGCTAAGAACAAACCCGTCAACCACCCACTGCGTTGCTAACCATCTTGTCTCCACGATTGCTAAAACAAAATATCCCAGCAAATTCTAAATACCAACCTACTATATAATTTCCTGCCATATAAGGAAAATTCAAAGCACAAGGGAAGCTGCTTTTTGATACTGCATTAATTGGCGCTGATCTTCATGTTGCCACAGAGGACATTAGACTCAGCCTCCAGTTAGGGATGGAATGCTGGTGGCACCTAAAGTGTTTTCTACAACCGGGTGTGAGAAGCAGTTGCACTTTTCATGATTTATTAAGTCATTTACTGTGGTCCTAAATCTATGAAACTAGGGGCTATGTATGAGATAGCAAGATAGCTAAGAGAAAGATAGGGCTAGAATCCCTTGTTCAAGAGGAAGCTGTATGGATGTTCAATGAGAACTCCCTCTGGAGCCTTGTCTTTGGTGGCAGTAGGATCCACTATCAAACTAACAACAGAAATACTGAGTAGACCCACTAGGGCATTCACAGCCACACTGCAGCACAGAGCCAGAACACAGACCATGATCATTCTAGTCATTTTATATCAAGTACATCAATAGTGGAAAAGGACTGAGTGGCGAACTCACCTCTCATTGATTTGTTGCCATAAGCAAGTAGACATCCACAGCCACCCACTCTGTCACATAGATCAGACTACTTCATTTTATAGGAAAAATGTGGGAAAGAAATCATTGAGCATTGGCTAAACCTGAACCCCATAGAACTCCACCCTCAGGAAGCTATTCATTATGTATACCCTTCTGCACTCCTTATATCCATTCATGTTAAGATAGAAGCTGATCTTAGAAATGGATTTGTCTGATATTTAAAAAAAAATGAACCAAAACATGTCTTGTTTTGGGAAGAGACATTAGGTCTTCCAAATTCCTGGAGAATTACAAGCAAAAGCAATTTATATATGGACATGTCTAATGGATATTTAGCAAAACTTCCCTATATACAATACTTACTTTCCATCTGGGCTGCAGCAGTTTGGCTCTCTTTCATTATTTCTGTCTTTGAATTCTTTTTAATTTTTTAATTGAAAACTGTTTCAAATGATTCCTATGTATGTGTTCATATACACAAAGCATTCTTCATCAATTTTAATCCACAATGATTAATATGATGTTTGACCAGAAAGCATATTTTGAGGATATTGAGGATATTTTGAGAAATTGTGGTGTTTAGCCAGCGGGGAGAGGGGTATGTTTCCAGAGAAATCTGGTTTCCCTTTGGAGTTTCTTAATATTTCAAAGAAGAAAACTCAAGGATTTTATTAGAGCTTAAAAGAAAAACCATAGGACAGACAAGACATAAATCTCAACATCTTCCCAGAGGAGAGAGATGAAGATAGAGAAGAGAGGAAGCCTGAGCATTGAGCAATGGAGGTTGATCGTGTGATGGGTAAGCAGTTCCATGGTAAAAGCAGATGGAGGAACTTTAGGGAAAGAGAAAAGCAAGCCAAAGTGTGGAGGAAAGCAAACTTACAAAACAGATAGAAGAAAATGAAAGGTTATGTTTTTCTGATGGATGACCACATCTCCATGGTCATGGCTCCACAAGCAACTGCACAGAGGGTGGAGAGGAAAAGTTCCTGATCTCATTAGAAGAGTCAATACTCACTCCATATTTTAGCATGGCTTATATGAATGAGCCTTCTGAAGGAATTGGTCCCTTAACAGGTAACTGACCAGACCTACTAGATTAATTTTACCTGAGACATCTTGCAATCTTAGTTCCCCACCCGATTCCACAGGTAAAGTCCATTTTCATAATCAGAAAGAAATGTCTTTCCCTTAATGGCCCTCCAATGCTACTATAATAATAGCTTACATACTGTGAAGATATCCTGCAGTTATAGCACTACAGTTTTGAGGTTCTTGAATTATTGTGCTCTTAATTAGTTAAAAGCTTTCTTTTTGGATTCAGAGGTATCTGCATTTCAATAAAGATCCCACATCAAGCTAGCCATTTAATTTGATTAATATATGTATCCTTAGTCTGTGACTGAGAATCTGATAATCACCTGACAATGTTATGGCAAAAACTACACATGACAATGAACATGGGAAGTCTAACACCACAAACCGTAGTAAGTGCTCAATAAAAATTATTTCTACAATTTTCACAAAAATATTCTAAGTTAAAAAATATTTTAAAACATGCATGTGGAAGATAATAAATTTAGGGATATAAAACCAAAGACATTTGTAGACAATAGAATTAATCAAATTCTTCAGTCTATAATGGTCCTGAAAACCATAAGACTTTGCAAGTTACTTACTGTCCTGGTCTATAAACTAAAGATGAAATACCAACTATTGGAAGGGTTATAAATTAGGATTTCTGCAGTGAATTTCTTGGGTGTTCAGAGTATAATTGCTCCACTGGTTAACATGTCAAAAAAAAGATCTCTTTTTCCAAAGTTAGGAGAAATGAGGCTATAAAATATCTGGATTAAAATGTAAATGTGAGATCTTAATTATTCAAATGTTCAGCAAAAGTCAATTATCCTTCCATTAAAATGCAAATACGCACTTGAGTTCCTGTAGGGGCGCACAAGGGAAGGGAATGAGCTGCAGGGAGCAGGGAGAGGAACAAGGAATCCCTGTCAGCAGCTGATAGGACCTAGGAAAAGGAGTCAGGCTGGGTGCTGAACTCACTGGTGTACTTCTTTAAGAAAAAAAGGGAGTTTAAATACCTATTCTATTTTTATTTTATGTATCTGTGTGTGAGTACATGCCTCATGTATATGGGCATCCATAGAGGCCAGAAGAGGCTCTCAAATACCTTAGAGCAGGAGTTAGAGGTGGCTGGAAGCAACCCACACATAATGAATGCTGAAAATTGGACTTGGAGCCTCTGCAAGAGCAGCAAATTCTCTTAACTGCTGACCCATCTCTGTAACTCACTGCCCCCATTGAGAGAGAGAGAGAGAGAGAGAGAGAGAGAGAGAGAGAGAGAGAGAGAGTTAGTTTTAAAAGTGACATGATCGATCCAACAGCCTGCAAACAAGTAATTAATTTGAGAAAAGGCTATAATTGCTGAAAGAAGTCAGTTCTTCTATAGGGAATTAGCACCAATGGGAAAGAGCATCAGGGGATAATGGCTGACTTGAAGGCAAAGCAAAGAAGACAGCCTGTCTGGCACTATAATCCAATAGGCACACAGCAAATATGACTGAGAAAGTCTTAGAGCCTTAGAGAAAGCTAGCAGTTTAGAAGTTGTCTAAGCTTCACTTCTGGTTGTTGTGTGTGATAAAGTACTCACACAAAACAGGTGAAGGAAAAATGGATTTACTTAGCTCACAGTTAATCACTGTGAGGGAGGTCAAGGCAGCAGGAATTTAAAGCAATTATTCATATCCACAGTCAAGAGCAGAAAGAATAAATGAAAGCACATATATTAATATTTATCTCCACCTCTCCCTATACATTCAGGCCAGGATCTAGCCCTTGAAATGATACTGCCCAAATTCCAAATTTAAGGTAGCTCTTTCTGTCTCAATCAACCCAAGGTAAACTAATCTAAAGAATCCTACTGGAACTCCCTTCTCAGAATATTCTGCACGGTGTCAGTTAAAGCTCCCCATCACATAGATGATGTTCTGTAAGACTTTCTTAAGTAGCAGTCTGGAGAGTTAACATAAATTTATCTCTATAATTCTAGAGACAAAAACGTAATGAGAGTTTTGGTTTCTTTAAAAACCCTACTCCCTGTTGCATGTTGTTTCTACTACCACACTTTAAACTCTAGGTAGACCCCCCACTACCAGCCACTGCCCAGGAGCCACCTGGATCCTGGGATGTAACACACACACACACATACACACACACACACACACACACACACACACACACAAAACCTTATTTTTAATATGCTTTTAGCTCAATGGCCGGGCTCTTCTAAGCCTCTCTCAGCTAGCCTGCCCTTCTATTCAGCTCAACACCTCTAAATATGCCCTCGGTTTAGTTGCATTTCTAATCTGTCATATGCTACCCTAGGCCCAGTTGGGAAAGCAATCAAGACCACTCCACTGGAGATCTCATATGGTTGATGGTGTGCTCTCTCACTCTCTCTCCCCCCCCCTCCCCCCAAGCATGGCTAATCCTTTTTCCTCTTTTGAGTCTGCTAATGTGCCTGCAAGAAACTAGAAGTCCTGCCTCTTCTACCCAGCCATCGGCCACTAGCATCTTTAGCGATCGATCAAGAACCAATTGGGTAGCAGGACCTTCAGAAATGCATTGCCAGTCAGAGCACCAGAACCACTGCCTACAAGTTCTTTCTCACCCTTCTGCTCCCCCTCTCCCCATGTGGTTCCAGCCATGACTACTCTGGACTCTCTCAGATGTGTCTGCCTCTGGCTATGTTCTCACACATATCTATAATAAGTGTTCTCCTCCACCATCCCTAGGGACAGTCATGTCCTTTCCTTTCCTTTTCCTTTCTTTTCATTAATCCTTGATATCTTGGCTTGTGGCCACATTATTCCAATTCATATAGCTGTCCTCACAGTGCCTTCTCTACCACATACATACCCTTGTCTCTTATAAAGACTTTGCCACTGAGTTTATTCTCATTGGGGTAATCCAACCATTGGATTACCCCAATGAGAATAAACTCATCCTTTGCTCTCTAAAAGCCCTTTTCTCAAATTGTGTAAATCTTGCTGGTGGTAAGGATCTACATGCAGAAATATTTTTGAAGACCAAGAAATCAAGCCATACCCATATATTTTGGTTCCCCAAACTGTCATTAATTGTGTATAGAAAATATACAAACTCCCAACACTCCCCGAAATGTCAGTCTGTTATATAGCAAATCAAAGTCTCATCTAACTATTATGAACTCAAATGACATAAATCTAATCTCAGTAAAATACAGTTGTAAATGTAACCATGATTCACACTATAAAAAGTATTTTCCATTCATGGACCTATGACAGCAAAGGATAAAGCACCCATTCTCAATAGAAAATAGTAAGAAAGTCATAGGATGACTGTTACAAACATCCTTACTCCAAAATGTAGAAATTCAAGAAGTAACGAGGTCAACCACTCAAATAAAGTTTTCTTTTTCTTTTCCTCTTTTATAATCATTCTAATTTTTAAAATTCATTAAATTATTATATTTATTTACATTCTAAATGTTGCCCCCATTTTCACCCCCCCAAAGTTCTTCACCCCATTCCCCTCTCTTACCACCTCTGAGAGGGTGCTACCCCACACAACCACCCCTTCACCCCCTCATTTACCCACTTATCCCCCCTCCACCTCAGTGTCCCCCTTCCCTGGGGCATTAAGTCTCTACAGGTTTAGGGCATCCACTCCCACTGAGGCCAGATAAGGTAGTTCTCTGCTACATATGGGTCAGGAGCCAGCCCAGCCCATGTATGGTTTTGGTTTTGGTTTGGTTTTTGTTTAGATCTTTAATTGTTTATTTATTTGCATGTCAAATGTTTTCCCCCCTTCTCTGTCTTCCCTCTGCAGTTCCCCCATCCCTTCCCTTCTCCCCTTTGCCTCTAAGAGGGTGTTCCTCCACCCATCCAGCCACGCCTGCCTCACCCCTCTAGAATCCCCCTTCACTGGGGCAACAATCCTCCACAGGACCAACTGCCTTCTCATTGATGCCAGATAAGGCAATCCTCTGCTACATATGTAGTGGGAGCCATGGACCCACCCATGTGTATACTTTGGTTGGTGGTTTAGTCCCAGGTAACTCTGAGGGGTTCAATTGTTGATATTGTTGTTCTTCCTACAGGGTTGCAATCCCCTTCAGCTCCTTCAGTCCTTCTCCTAATTCTTCCATTGGAGTCCCCAGACTCAGACCAATGGTTGGCTGTGAGTATATGCATCTGTATTAGTCAGGTGCTGGCAGAGCCTCTCAGAGGTTAGCCAACTAGGCTCCTGTCTAGGAGCATTTCTTGGCATCAACAATAGTGTCAGGGTTTGGTGTCTACAGATGGGATAGATACCAAGATAGGGCAGTCTCTGGATGGCCTTTCCTTCAGCCTCTGCTCCATCTTTTGTCCTTGAATTTCCTTTAGACAGGAACAATTCTGAGTTAAAAATTTTGAGATGGATGAGTGGCCTCTTCTGTCACCTGGGGGCCATGCCCACCTACTGGAGTGGTTTTTTCAGGTTCTATCTCCCTTCTTTTAGGTATTTTGGCTAATGTCAGCCCCATTAGGTTCTGAAACTTGCTAATGGTTTCTTCATTCCCCATCCCCTACTGCTACATATTTCTATTCATTCTCTTGGCCCTCTGGACTTTTCTGACTCTTCCCTTACCTTAACCTGCTCATCTTCACTTGGTCAGCACTAGACCCCGAGACCATTACAGCTTTGAGTTGTACATTTCAGCCAATCCCATATGTCTGATATGTAAATATCAGCTAAGAGGAGAAAAGGACAACAGAGAAGTAATTCAAAACTAAGAAAAACACTAGAGCTTGGAGGAAGGAGTGTAAGGAAGCAAAATTCTTTGTAGGTTCATGGCTTGGAGTACTCACAAGGAATAAAAAGGAGATGAAAAAGGGAAAAAGATGGAGAGAAATAAGGGAAGAACATGAAAGGAAAAGGGGGAGAAGGGAAGGAAAAGAAGGAACAGTGCTTTCCACTCAAGCCTGACCACCTGCGTGTGACCCCCCCATACACATTAACAATAAGTAAAATAAAAGTGTTTGGGTTTTTTAAGTGTAGATTGAAATTTTAATTAGCTAACTAACTTATTTAAAGCAAAAGGAAAGAAACCCTTCTTTCTGACAGGCCCTACCATTGTCTTGTACTATCTTCACTTCCCAGAGAAGCATATCTGAGAATTTGTTCTCATAAGCATTCCATAGAACCATGCCTGCCTATGCAAGCCTATGTACACTGCCCATCATTCTGCTATTCTGCTTTTCAAACTGCTTTTGTTCTCGTCCTTGTTTTTTGTTGTTTTGTTTTTTGTTTTTTGTTTTTAAATCCAACTGCTGCAAGGGCAATAGAAACCCATGCTTATTTAACTAATGATCCACTGGTTTTTGGTTTTTTTAGGTTTTTTTTTCATCAAAAGTTGGATAATATTACTATTTAAGGAGACAAAGCAATATATTCTATGAACTAGCATGAAAATTAATGTCTGAATGACCTCAAAGTTCATAAATAAGTGTCTTTTGAACTAAAAGAAATAGTTTTCATTTTAGGTCACTGGAATTTCAAAGTGGCATGGATTTTATGGTCAATTCCTTAAAGCTACTAAAATAGAATTCTCCAAGAAGGCAAAAGAACACAAACTCAATTAAAGGAAGCCAGTAGTCTCCCTTAGCATGTAAAGAAAGTATATCAAAAGGCAATTCCACAGAAAGATGAACGGGGAAGGTCATGTCTTTCTTTCCAAAGCTAAATTAAGATAAATTTCAAAAGCTTTCGTCTTAACACCTTGCTAAAGAAAATTGCATCCCTTCCTACTATATTTACTAAGGTTGCCGTGCTTCCTGCCTTTAATGACCAACCTCTTTGACCACGCTCTGCTGAAATCTCATAAAGATGAACTTCAATTATAAGCGCAGCACAGAGCCAAGGTTGCATAAGCTAACTGCATACAGCTGTCTGGGGTACAATGCCTAGAAGAGGAAGCCACCTCTCTTATTTTAGCTCCATTTTCAGGCTGTCCTTGATTGAACTGACCAAAGCATTATATTTTCTTTACCATCTTTTTCATCATCTCTGTTTTTCCAATATGCACAGGAAGAAGATTAAAAAGAGCTGAGGCCACTAAGCCCAGCAGCATTCGTGGATCACTTTGAGTGACCTTGAATTACTGCTTTCTAATGTTTCTGCTGCTCACACAAAACAGTGGGGCACTTCCTCTCCAGGGAGGCTGCCCAGCACCTGCAGCAAGTGATCCAGTGTCCTCAGGAGGGTTTATCAGCTGGGATTTTTCCAAGATCGAGTGTGCACCAAAGGTTAAGATCGATGTCATCACAGAAATAGACCTAGATACCGAAACCTGTGAACAGGGCTAGTTGCCATTATCAGAGTCTTTATACCAAAAAGAAAAAAAATAGTAACTTAAATGATGTCTTCATGTTGTCAAGTATCGGCTATTACTTTACCGTTGTTATATTACTCTGAGTGTCAGTCAGTGCTACCCGCCTGTTGTTGAACTGGTTTTTCAGATCCCGCACCTCTATTTTCACCTAGCGTCTCCTGGGATGGAGCTGCTCTCTATGAATTCTTTGCAGTAATTTAATTAGATGGCATAAGTCGTGAAGCCAGTATTAATAAAATCAACAATAAGTATTTAAACCCCAGCAAAATACTAAAAACACAAAGAAACACACTTGAAAATACTACTTTAGAGTAGTGAGGCATCAGGGCATGTCCTCTGCTGTCAACTCACACTCTCAACACTACTCCCCTGCCCCCAAACGCCAAAGCCACGGTTATGACATTTCCCAAGATGACTCTTTGCCATAAACAAAGAATAACCGATTGAGACTTCTGGTTCTCCTACAGTGTCACCCTCCTCCTCAGCTTCTTTCTGCCTCTCCCTAATTCAACCACAGGGATCAGCAGCTTCTGTGCACTGGTTGGGTGCAAATAGCTACATCTGACTCTCTCCGCTGCTTGTTGGGTCTTCCAGAGTGAGGTCATACTAGGTCCCTTTTTTTTTTTTTGAGTGCTCCATAACCTCAGTAATAGTGTCAGGCCTTGGGACCTCCCCTTGAATTGGATCCCACTTTGAGCCTGTCTCTGGACCGTCTTTTCCTCAGGCTCCTCTCTGTTTCCATCCCTGAATTTCTTTCAGACAGGAACAATTATGGGTCAGAGTTTTGGTTGTGGGATGGCAACCCCCTCCCTCATTTGATGCCCTGTCTTCCTGCTGGAGGTGGGCTCTATAAGTTCCCTCTCCCTACTGTCAGGCATTTCATCTAAGTCCTGGGAGTCTCTTTGAGTCCTGGAAGTCTCTCACCTCCCAGGTCTCTAGTGCTTTCTGGAGGTCCCCCCAACCTCCTACCTCCTGAGGTTGCCTGTTTCAATTCTTTCTGCTGGCCCTCAGGGCTGGACCCCCAAGTCTATCAAACACTGGACTACCAAACAGGTAGCATGCACCAGCTGATATGAGGCCCCCAACACATATACAGCAGAGGACTGCCTGGTCTGTGTTCAATCAGAGATGATACACTTAGCCCTCAAGCGACTGGAGGCCCCAAAGAGTTTAGAGGTCAGGTATGTGTGTGTGTGTGTGGGGGGGGAATAGGAACATCCTCTTGGAGACAGAGGTGTGGGGAGTAGGGATGGGATGCAGAACAGTCAGAGAGTAGACATGGGGTGGGGGAGGAGAATAAAATCTGAAGTGTAAAAAATAAAAACAAAACAAAACAAGAATAACAGTGAATTTTCTGAGTTTCTCCAACCACACATCTCACAGTAGAATATTCATTGTGCTGATACATTGGAATTCTATTGCTATCCCAATTAAAGCAGCTTCATTTTCATGAAAAGATGCTGAAAAATAAAGGATTCAACATGGTAAGGAAAAATGTGTCATGTGCCTTATCTTTTTAGGGCACTGCTTGTGTATACTTTGATAAATTTAGAGGATTGTGAACTTCAGGTCTGCTTCTAGCAAAATTTAGGAGATGTTTGATATAGAGTTAAAGACACAAATGGAATCATTATCTTTCTAGATTTTATTTTATTTTTATGTATTATTTGTATGTGAGAATCTATGTATCTGTTTGTTTGTGTATGTGCACACACACACACATGTGCCTGCATGTCATGGCACATGTGTAGAGGAAGACAAATTGCGTGGGTCAGTTCTTTCCTTAGACCATGGGGGTTCCTTTGACTGAACTCAGGTCCTCAGATTTCATGGCAAGTAATCTTACATACCAAGCCATCCTATAGACCCCAAGATTATAATTTCTTTTTTAAAATATATTTTTATTAGATATTTTCTTCATTTATATTTCAAATGCTATCCCCTTTCCTAGTTTCCTCTCCAAAAATCCCCTATCTCCTCCCCTCTCCCCTTGCTCCCCAACCCACTCACTCCCACTTCCTGGCCCTGGCATTCCCCTATACTAGAGCATAGAATCTTCCCAAGGCCAAGGGCTTCTCCTCCCATTGATGACCAACTAGGCCATGCTCTGTTACATATGCAGCTAGAGACACGAGTCCCTCCATGTGTTTTCTTTGATTGGTGGTTTAGTCCCAGGGAGCTCTGGGGGTACTGGTTAGTTCATATTGTTGTTCCTCCTATAGGGCTACAGACCCCTTCAGCTCCTTGGGTACTTTCTCTAGCTCCTTCATTGGGGATCCTGTGCTCTGCCCAATGGATGACTATGAGCATCTACTTCTGTATTTGCCAGCCACTGGCAGATCCTCACAGGAGACAGCTATATCAGGCTCATGTCAACAAAAGCTTGTTGAAATCTGCAATAGTGTCTGGGTTTGGTGGTTGATTATGGGATGGATCCCCAGGTGGAGAAGTGTCTGGATGGTCCTTCCTTCAGTCTCATCTCCAAACTTTTTCTCTGTAACTCTTTCCACGGGTATTTTCCCCCTTCTAAGAAGGATCAAAGTATCCACACTTTGGTCTTCCTTCTTCTTGAGTTTCCCTCCAATGCTGGTGGGATTGCAACTTGGTACACACTGGAAATCAGTTTGGCGCTTCCTCAGAAAACTTTGGAGTACTTTGGAGAGGAAACCAGAAGATCCAGCAATACCACTCCTGGGCATATACCCAGAAGATGCTCCAAATTGTAATAAGGACACATGCTTCACTATGTTCATAGCAGCCTTATTTATAATAGCCAGAAGCTGGAAAGAACCCAGACGTCCCTCAACAGAGGAATGGATACAGAAAATGTGGTATATTTACACAACGGAGTACTACTCATCTATTAAAACAATGAATTTATGAAATTCTTAGGCAAATGAATGGATCTGGGGATATCATCCTGAGTGACATAACCCAGTCACAAAAGAACACACATGATATGCACTCACTGATAAGTGGATATGAGCCCAGAAACTCAGAATACCCAAGATACAATTTGCAAAACACAAGAAACTCAAGATGATCATTTCTTAATGACAGGAAAAAAAAAACATGAATGATGACTGTGATTCTCTACTATGCACCGGATTAAAACTGGAACAATATTGCCCTCAGATTACCATGTCATTAAAGCACAGACCCCAAAGAATTTGTCTTTACAGTTTTGTGAAGAATATTACAATCCCAATAACTAATCTGTTTACCTTACCCTGAAAATATATTCACAATTACAGTCCTTGTGGGTGATAAGACTCTGCAGAGTTAGCTAATCCGTGTGTCTACCAGTGTTAAACTAGATGCAGCATCGCCGAGTCTTTAAGTTTGATTTATATGATTTAGAAAAAAAAAAAACCCACATTCTGTTTCATGTTTAAGCATGGGACTCTATATTTTTATTCTTCCCAGTGAGAAAAATGAAATAAAACATTAGGCACAAGTCTGTGGAGTCAGGGGTTCTACTCCAAAAGCCAACTGGCAACTACAAGTTATGATAAACTAGCTTTCTTATTCTTCTTAGGGATACAATGTAATGTTTGGTCTTCAAGAGCTACTGTGATAAACCGGGAAGAGCTTCCTTTCCCTTAGATGGAATTCCGGTTCCATTTCTAAGCGCCCAGTCACAGCCTGCTGCTGACCAGGCATTTCCTTAGTGGTCCTCTAGGGAAAGCAATGGCCCCATAACCATTTAATTCTCTCCAATCCTCATACTTTCTCAATTGGTGTGTTTATCTCTTTTAGTTACTTTCTGGATAAAATACAAATGATTTAAAACAATTGATTTGTGAACCTGAAATGGACAACGTCATGAGTTACTGGAATCTAAGTATTTAACTAATGCCTTCTAATATATTGTTAACTGGCTATGCAGAAACAACAGGTTAGCTAAGTTCAAATTCTAGAAATTTAAATTTTAAGACTAAATAAACTACAGAGTGTTGATTATGTAGAATACAGACATGTTTTAAGCCAGAAATATATCTAGGCTATCTAATATCTATGATTTTTAATTCCATAACTTGCCTGAGAGATTTTTTTAAATATATATCAACCAAGCCACAAACCCAAATAAAGAAGCCTTTGGTGGAAAATTTTTTAAGTCTATATTTTCCTAAGAATGTTCAATTTATTCTATCTTTTAAAATAACTCCAAGATTAAACAAGAAGCTAATGTTTTCAATGACTTTTAGCACAAAGTATAAAAATAGAAGAGAGGGGCTTTTGGAAGAAAATAAAAGCCCACTTATCTTCCTCTTTGAAAGGGGAGGGGAATCTAAGAGGAAAGACAATGTTAGAGAGACAATGTTGTTATTTGTCTAAGATCCTACAGAGAAACCTCTCACAGATGCTTAAATCTGCACCCGGACCTCATGTTGGTCTCAGTGTCAGTGCACAGAGACAATGATTCCAGAGCACAAACCCCAGAGTTATTTAGAAGTTCAGCATCATCAAGAATAAGCCTGGGTCCAATCTTCACTCCAAGCACCATTCCGACAAGGCAATAGATATAGATAGATACATAGATAGATAGATAGATAGATAGATAGATAGATAGATAGATAGACAGACAAACATGCAAGCCAGGTATGGTGATGCACATCATTAATCACAGCATCGGGGAAGCAGAGACAGGCAAATCTCTGTGAGTTGGAAGCCAGCCTGATTTATAAAACAGAGTACCAGGACAGCTTCTAGGCTCTGCCCCACAGTTACCTGGCAACAGCCAGGTATGCCTGACTCACTATAAAAGGGGCTACTTGCCCCATCCTCACCCTCTTACTCTCTTATTCTCTCTGTTCCTTCTCTCTCCCATTCCCCTCCCACCTCCATGTGTTCCTGGCTGGCCTCTCCTCCCTCTCTGTCTATCTCTCTATCGCTGTCTCTCTGTCTCTATCTCTGTCTCTCTCTCTCTGTCTCTGTCTCTCTCTCTCTCTCCCTCCCTCCCTCCTTTCCCGCCTCTCCCTGCCTTTCTCTATCTCTACTCCAACCTCAACTCCCCTCCCCATGCCCTAAATAGACTCTATTTTATACTATATCTGTCATATGGCTGGTACCTCAGGGGGAAGGGATGCCTCAACATGGGCCAGCAGAGGTACCCCCTTCCACCTCACCATACTGTGCCTCAACCAAACATGTCCTGGTTCTTTCTTTCTTATTTATAAAACACAGCAACAGCCAAGATTGTAGCACAGAAAAACTAGATAGATAGATAGATAGATAGATAGATAGATAGATAGATAGATAGATTGCATAAAACAGGAAGAAAACATTGTTTCAAATGAAAACTAATCTATGTCATCATGATTATAAGAATTTCAGACTAGTCAGAGGGAGGAGCTTAAGACTTCAAATCTGTAGCAGTCAGGGGAAATAACATTCATGACTGTACATTTTAACAGTATATCAGATTGCCATTTCTAATTACTTGAATCGTTGTGAGTACCCACTTTTATTTTTAGTCACTCTTTGTCCTTGATTGGAGAATCCCTCGGATACAGAGGCAAGCAGATGCATTATGAATGGAGGAATTGTTCTTAAGCTCAGATTTATTCTTAGATTTTTCACAGGGAAAACGCATATTTAACGTTTTGTCATACCTTTATAGGTCAATTGCATAATGCTTCATGTACACTTCATCTGAAGATGAACATTTAATGGAATGTGTCAAGAATTCCCTTCTCTAGCTTGGAGTTAGCTTTAAAATGCCATCATAACTACAAGGATGCCACCATGTGGCCGAAGGGTGCTTTCTTGAAAGCTGTATAGCATAACCTAAAGGGTAATAATGTAGAAAATGAACAATTTAAAATCCAGATTTCCTGAGTGAGATTCTGATATTTATCAGACCTTATAGTCTGCTTTTGCCTTACTTATAATTCTCTATTTAATTGACAAGTGCCCAATTCATCTGCAATGTAATTCGTTTCACTTTTACTGCATTCTCAATTCCAGCTGTCACAGAAGCAGAACAATCGCTGCTAGGGCCTTTACTGTGAGAGGAGACTCATTATAATAATAATAATGATTTATGTGTAAGATAAAGGCATCTAAAGAATCCTTATGCCCTTCAAACATATATTCATAGTAAAGCAATTCCTACTCCACTCTTCAACCCTTTGGACAATTGCTTAGCCGTCCTTTTGTCAATACTAATGAACCACTGTGTGTTTTTTCTTTTTATATCGTTATTAGACAATTAAAGGCACGCTGAACGATGCACTTTCTAAAAATGACAGTCCAGAGTAGTATAGATTTTTAGAAAAGCAGCAGAAGTGGGTCACTTTAACAAAGGAAATTCTGCTGCAAGTGGATCTCGAAGAACGTGTACCTGTTATCCTCTGTATCAAAATAACCAATTTCAAGCACTCAATGAATCTTTTTCATTAAAGCAACTTGAAACTGCTATTATTAGAATGTCATTACAGGAAACTCCAAATGCTACTGCCAGTCATCTAAAGTTCAGCAAAATGGAATCAAAGAACAGAGCCAGAGTGCATTCATCTCAAAACTCAGTCTTGAGATTCAAAGGCAAGGTGTTTGCAGTAGCTTGAAGGTAAATGACCTGCAGGCTCTATGGTGGTTTGATAAATATGACCTCCAAGATTTCTGTGTGCTTGGCTCATAGGGAGTAGCACCATTAGGAGGTATGGCCTTCTTGGCATAGCCTGACCTTGTTAAAAGAATTGTGGCAATGTTGGGATGGGCTTTGAGGTCTCCTATGCTCAAGCCCTGCCCAGTGTGGAAGACAGTCCCCTTTTCCTTCCAGCAATCAAGATGTAGAACTCTCAGCTCCTTCTTCACCACCATTTCTACCTGCATGCTGCTGTACTTCCCACCATGATGATAATAGACTAAACCTCTGAAACTGCAAGCCAGCTTCAATGAAATGTTTTCCTTTGTAAGAGTTGCCTTGGTCACAATGTCCCTTCAAAGCAATAAAATTTTAACTAAAGTAGGTTCATATGTCTGAATGCTTGGTACAGAGTTAGAGGAATTCTTTGGAACAGATTACTAAGTGTGGCCTTGTTGGAGGAGGTGGGTGTGCCACTGCGGTTGGCTTTGAAGTTTCAAAATCCCAAACCATTGCTATTAGCTCCTTCTTTGTCCTGTGCTTGTGGATCACATGTGGCTTTCTTTCACCTCCCTGCCTGCTGTGCCTACTGTCATGCTTCCGGCCATGATGGCCATGGACTCTCCCTGTGAAACTGTAAGCATGCTTTCATGCTTTATTCTACGTGTTGCCTTGGTCATGATGTTCTGTCACAGAACAGAACAGTAGCTAAAACAGTTAACTTGCCAGTTACCTCCTGAAAATCGTCAGGAGATAATTTATTGTAAAATTATTATCCTGCCAACAAAATGATTAACAAAAGAACCAAAAATTATTGGCTGAGAATGAGAAAACTAAATATTATTAATGAATACAATAGTACAGAATGAAAACATGGTGCTTCGGTGTTTTTCTAACACATGTTCTGGAAAACTTTTTTCTTCCTCAAATGAAGCATCAAGGAAGTGGTCTGCATTTTTTAAGCACTTGAGAAGCAGAGATTGAGGAAATCTGTGTGAATTTTGAAATCAGCTTGGTCTACATAGTAATTTTCAAACCAGCTATGGCTGGAGAGTAAGGATCTGGAGACAGAGACACAGATACAGAGACACAGAGAAAGACAGAGACTGACGGGGGGACCTACAAAAGGGACGGACATTCAGGAAGTTGGGAGTGATTATTAGTAGGAAAAGAAATACTCAAATTGTCCAAGTTCACGTCTAAATTAAATAAAAAATTAAAGTCTATGCCTCTTCCTATGACATATCCTAATAACCTAGTAACAATGCAGGCTCCCTCTGCTTCGCTTGTTTTGAGCTGTGATTGCAACAGTTCTTACACTCACGCACAATTAACCCCAAAGGTCCCACTTGGATTTCTTCCTCTTTATCAGCAATATCCACTGTGCTCTGGGTTCCTTTCATCTCTTCTGTTATTGCTACTACTTGACAATAAATTTAAGTTATGAAGATATAACAGTTTAAATCCTGTCTTCACTATTTTTAGCTCTGAGTCTTGGTTAACTAACCCCGAGACTCAGTTCCCTCTTCTATAAAATGAAGACACGAGTGTTTACTGCAGGAAGCTGACAGAGAGTCTAACAAACAAATGTGAAAGTATAAATGGAGAAAGCACTGGCTTCCATTGGCTTTGTTTCTTTAGTTGTATTCGCTCATCTGCCACCAGGGCCTTCCTTTGTCTCCCACATTTACAGTCACCTGCATCTTCAGCCTATGGTAACCCTGAACCTTCCTCTTCTACTAAATCCTGTGTGGGTCTCAGTACAAAGCCATTCTAGGTAAATTACCACATTTTCTCATTTTGCTTAAAGCTCTCAGTGATCTCTCCAAGAAGAACTTGTTGGCATTTAGTCTAGGCTCTGCCCACAGTTACCTGGCAACAGAAAAGTGTGCCTGACTCACTATAAAAGGGGCTGCTTGCTCTGCCCTCCACCTTGCTCTGTCCCCTTCCTCCTGCTCCCCCTCTCCTTGTCTCTCTCCACATGCTCATGGCCAGCCTCTACTCCTCTACTGTCTCTCCCTCCCTTCCTCCCTCCCTGCCTCTCTCCCTCTGTCCCTCCCTCTCTCTGCCTTTCTACTCCCTTAGCTCTCCTCCCCGTGCCCTGAATAAACTTTATTCTATACTATACCATCTTGTGGCTGGTCCCTCAGAGGGAAGGGATACCTCAGCATGGGTCCTCAGAGGCACCCCCTTCTCCCACACCTTACTGCATCTCCACCAAACATATTCCTCCCCTCTTTATTTTTATAAAACACAACAGAACTTACTAAGGACCTATTGTCTTACTGGTAACAGTAAAATCCAATATAGCCTTGTATACATTAATTCTAAAATGAAACCAAAAAAGTTAGAAAATTTTAAACAGAGCCTTGAGAAATCTTCTCAAACTATATAGATCATCATCCTTCCTCCTACAACAAAACCCCAGAGATAGCACTTTCAGTCCAATTTACAATTTATATTTCCTTACGTCAAGTTCTTCCTGTTTATAGATTTTTATCTCCTTCTAAAGTCCAAATTCTTTAGTAGCTAAATTATCTGTCTTTGCAACTCTTCTCATAATAAGTAGAAGATTTTTGAGTAAATAATGACAGGGTGAATATATAGAGGAATGGGATTCTTAATGATATGCATGTTAATGCCAGTAGATATTAAATGAGCAAGTATCAAGAATGAGATTAAATTTTTAATTATCAACACAATTTTCTCAGTATATTGTTTCCTCGGCTGGCTCCTTCGCATTTTCTTATTGTTTTTTGTTTGTTCGTTTGTTCGTTTGTTTGTTTGGGTGTTGTTGTTGTTGTTTGTTTAAGAGGTCTTACTGTGTATCTCCTTTGGATCTGGAACTCACTATGTAAATCAAGTTATCTGTCCTCAGCCTTGAAGTGCTGGGATTACAGGTGCCAGTCATTCACCCAGCCTTCTGCTAACTCACACTTGACATCAAAAGCATTGAGAAACGGAAAAACTGCCTGCCATTTTCCTCCTGGAAATGGTTTTCTCAATACACTAAATCCTTAAGAAACTGAGATGTTTTCAAGTATTTGTGATGCAGATATCTAGTTTGCAAAAAACAAACACAAGAGATGTTTTTAATACCCCAACCATGCAATTTCCCTAAACCTGGAGATAAAGGAAGAGGAGAGGCTACAGAGACAGAAATGTAAGGGGTCCACTAAGGGAACCTCTGGCTGAGACAGCCAAGGTGTGTTTCTAAAGCCAGACCCAGGCTGCTTTTCCTGAGTGTGTCAAATGCAAATGGACCCACTGTCTGCCCCTTTCAGGGTCCTAGGCTCAAAGAGCAGCAGAGAAGGTTTTTAAGACATAATTGACTCAAAACCTAGTAAGGAAAGCAATAGAGGATGATACCACTCAAAGCTATCTCTCACAGGCTTTGCCCTGCTGACTGCCTTTAGGCCACAGGTGTAATCCAGTGAACAGGGAATAAAAATCCATGGTGGAACACCTGCCTAAGGAGAAGGTTTCCGGTTTCTTTGTAAGAAAAGTGAGATTATATTCCCTAACCTCTGTCTCCCTGAGATGAGATTCTGTACAAATGGATAGCTATGACTATGTAACAGTACGAGGGTCAAGATTTCCCTCATTTGATTCCCACCAGAAACTGAAGAGATTTGTTCTGGACCATTTGCAAATGAGGCAACATTCAAGAAATTAGCATTCATTATTATTTTACAAATGTCAGAGACTGAGTTAAAACTGATGCTTCTGTCATCTAAACCCAGCCACCCAATCTACTGCCTACCTCAGACTCAATTGTCTGTTATTTGAAACAAGTATTTCTCATTGCTCACCTGTACCCCAGGTAAGTTGCACATCTGCTAAATAGCTTCCCTTAATGGAAGTATTACCATGAAACTCATAGGTGGCTTTGGGATTGGAAGACACAATCTTTTGGTGAGAAGCTGTAGTCCATCAGGTGCAATTAAACTCAAAATATCCATATAAATACACTTTTTAGTAAGCAGTGTGCGCTTGAACTAGATCTCAGCTTGATATATTAAAGTTCTTTAATTTTTTTCAAAACTAATTCTTTAGGGCCAAAAGTCACTCTCATCTAAATAATAAACCACTCTCAATGCAAATGCTAGCAGTTGCACCAAAGAGAATATGTGATTAGGTTCCAGAGCATCTAGGAACCTCCAGCCTTGAAGTAGCTTCAATCGCTAATAAATATGTTGATTCAAATTATTTTTAAATGAAAGAAAAACTTGAAATTATTTTGAATAGTGATTGGGGGGGGGGGGTAGAGAAAAGCCCACGGAGGTTTGCCAAGACCAAATAGTTGAAATACTTAGTTAGAGAAACATAAGTCAACCCCAAGTATCTTGGCCACCTGCTGATTAGTATTCCTACTCTGATATTAAATCATGATTAAGATCCAAAGATTTTTGTGTAATAAAACTGACAAGTTGAAAATATGGGCTACCTGATGACCAGTTAAAGAGCAAAGAAAAGTAAGTTCTTTGTTCATGCAAAAATCCTAGGCAACCACACTGGTGTGGTATGGCACCTTAAACCTTCATCTCTAAACAAGCATCATTTATCTCAGCAGAGAGAGATGAAGCAGTTGACACAGTCACTCTGTCTCACTTGCAAGAACAGAGAGATAACAGGAGAGAAGAGATCCCAGAGAGGACTCTTTCAGAGGCATTGCATTCCTCGATACCAATTGACTGTGGTGAGTAAGGCCATATTTTATCTAACCACTTAACATTTACTCCAAACTCATAGAGTCGGGCTGCTAAATAATCTCAGAACACTGCATAGCTCATAAATATATTCCTTTGCATGTGAAGTAGACTGTTTAAAGTTAATGTGCTTGTAAGAAACAATCCTTAGCATTTGCTGGTGTTTGTTACAACCAGGTCCTCTGCTGTCCATATGCAGCAGCGAATGAGAACAAAATATGAGCCATTCTGATCTTGCTCAAGACAGTCAAATAAATGGTAGTTTATTCATAAATAAGAAGAGAGGGGGCATGCCTGAACTTCTGATTGCATAAATTTATGTCATAGTACAAAATGGAGGTTTGCAATACCCAAGCTCCTGTTCTACTTGCATACCCCAATTCCCTCCCTGTGTCCCCATACAAGTGTATGGGGTTGGGGTATGGGACATTCAGGAAACCCATAGACATAGTTGCCAATCAGACACTTGAGTTGGGGCTTACATCTGAGCATGAGTACTACTTCCATAGCGAGGCCAATCGGAGTCTACTTACTCTAATCAATAGAAAACTCTCTAATTCAAAATCTTGTTTGTTTTTCTGTTTTGTTTTGTTTTGTTTGAGACAGGGTTTCTCTGTGTAGCCCAGGCTGTCCTGGAACTCACTCTGTAGACCAGGCTGGCCTTGAACTCAGAAATTTGCCTGCCTCTGCCTCCAGAGTGCTGGGATTAAAAGGCGTGCGCCACCACGCCCGGCCATCTTATAGGAAAGACTTTGTTTTGGTTTTTGGTTTCTGTGTTTTGTTTTGTTTTGTGTGTGTGTGTGTGTGTGTGTGTGCGTGTGTGTGTGTGTGTGTGTGTGTGTGTGTGTGTGTGTGTGTGGTTTTTGTTTTGGTTTGTTTTGGTTTGGTTTGGTTTTGTGCTGTTTTATTTTATTTTATTGCACACTGTCACTCTACTTGCTATCACCCCAGGGTAACTTCTGCTGACTCTGAGGAAGAAACGGAAATGCCAGAATGAACCTCTAGGGGGCGGGCAAGAGGAGTCTGCAGTACAACACTTTTCTTGCTAGTCAACTGGTCTGTAGCTGAGACTGACCCTGACTGCAAGTTTTATACTCTTGCTCGCTCAGAGAATATTCTAGATATGCCACTTATTCAACAAATAAAGAGACAGTGGTTGATGTCCATTGCCAAATATCCCTGAGTCTGCTACCTTCTGAGACACAGCTTTGCTTTTTCTGGCCTTACGAGGAGCTGTTTGTTACCACAACGTAGCTCATCTTTTTTCTTACAGATACACAGGGCATTCTTTCCATATGGTCTAAATACCCCTATTTCTAGATACTTGGTTGCCACAAAGAGTGTTTCAGGATTTTGGAGGTTTACTTAGATTTGGAAATATTTATTTGAACTTTACTAGGTAAGCATTTCTAATTATGAAAACTTAACCTAAAAACTACCCAAAAATCTGCCATATGTATTCCATTATCCTCTAATCCCCCTCCCTTTCTATCTACGTTTCCTCTCTTATAATCAGTCCCCTTTTTACATTCACGTTGTGTATAGTTAAATCTACATTTCACATATGAGAGAAAGTACAAATTATTTGGAACAGAAGGACAAGTACTGACTGGGAGGAGCAGCAAGGAAGGGGAGGGAGCTCCATGGGAAGTGTGTAAGAACAAAGGATAACGATATACATACATTTTTTATGTCACGATGGAACCTACTACTCTGTATGTTAACATTGTGTTAAAAATACTCCCAAGGCTGAAACTTCCTAAGTGTCACCTATGCACCTGACAGTAAAGTTAAAACAATTGCTGGAAGTGTCTGTATACATGTGTGTGATCCATGCATGTGTATGACATATGCATGTGTGTGGATGCGCATGCCTGCCTCTGTGTGTGCGTGTGGGCATATGGTTACCTGTGTGTATATACATGTCTCTTTATGTGAGTGAGTGTGTGTGTGTGTGTGTGTGTGTGTGTGTGTGTATATACTTTGCAGCTCCTGGCCTTTCCTATACAATAATATTAAGAGCAATTACAAAATCAAAAAAAGAAACAAAACAGTTTTTGCAAGTTAAGAAAAAAATTTTTTTTAAAAAAACCTGACATGGCCTACTAAAAGGTTATTTATAGTCCTTATTGTAGTGTGAATATTCATTTTTCCTGCAGAAATGGTGCTTAATATAGTTACAGACCCCACTGGCAGCATTATGTAATATGTGGGTATGAATTACTATAGTACTTTTTAAAAATATGAAACACAACTAGCTGGTTTTAAGAAGTCTACATAATAAGTTAGAGCCCCATATTTCCCCTGATAACATTTAACCATCAGTCCGTACAATTATGTATTAAAATTCCAGAAGTAATTAGCTAATCTAATCTATGATGTTCCTGATAGATCCTTTCCACAGTTGGAAAGGTTTCAGACTCTGCCTGTGGTGGACAAAACATCACACACACACAGTCACTCCAAGATGTCCACATCCTGGCACAGAACCTGTAAATATGTCATCTAGAGTAGTTATAATAGACACTTTGCATGTGATGTAGTCGATGACCTGAAGGCGGAACCATCTATCCTAGATCCTTTGACGACATCATCACTATCTCAGGTTACTTACCAAGGTCCTTACAAGCTCGGAGCGCCAAACAGAGACTGGACTGTGACTATAAGCAGAGGTCGGAGAGAAAGGAGATGATGTGAAGATGCAACAATGTCGGTTTTAAAGAAAAACGAGGGCCTCCAGAAATGAGCTCTGAGGACTGAAAAAAAAGCAAGAAAACAAAATTTCCCTGGAGCCATTGTAAGGAAACTTGGACAGCCAGGCCCTGTATTCTCCCGACAACTGTAAGAAAATAAATGTACATCATTTTAAGGCAGCAAGTTTGTGATGTATTAGCTTTTATAGCAGCAATAAAAAACTAAAATAGTGGGGAAGGCAGTTGAGGTAGGAACTTTGACTTTTGCTCTCTGTGCTTAGCCAGTCCAAAAGAACCACAGGCTTTTTCCTCAAGTTGTGCAAAATATTTCTCTCTAAATTTTAGAAGCCTTTTACTTGCTTTGAAGGGAGGAACGTTAGATGTGATTTTATTTATTTATTTATTTATGTTCTATTTTTGATTAGAAAACTTGAAAATCAAGGGTTATATAAAGTGAGAAATGATTTAAACATTTTATGATTCAATAACTCCATCTATTAAAATAATTTGAAGAATACACAAATCAAAAGGTCAGGGAGAATTATGTTCAAATACAGAAAAGCCAGTAAGTAAGTGATTAATAATAAATTAAAGAGACTATAAAGCTGGGCCCGCAACATTGCTCAGCAGGTGAAGGCACTTGCTGTCAAGCCTGATAATCCGAGTTTTATCCCCAGAACTCATGTTAGAGGTGGAGAATTAACACCCAAAAGTTACTCTCTCTATTCCACATGTGCGTCATAGCAGGGACATGCTCCACTGCCAAACACACACACACACACACACACACACACACACACACACACACACACACACACACAAATCTTTTTAAGTCAAAGTAAACTATAAGCTATTTTCTTATCATTATAAGTGTTGAAACATAATCAAAAAGAATGGCACATGGTGGATAATGCCTTGGGGAACTGTGACTGAGGCTCCAGGAAAAGAAGCAAAGGGTCTTTCACCTCAGGTGCATGTTTTCCATAGATTGTTCTTGGATGTGATTTCATGGATCCTCGGACCACCATTTACAGTCAATATATAAGACACGTTTATTCTTGTTGGATGTCAGAACATAGCTATAGGACCTAATCTGGTCAGTGGGCCTGAATCTGATCATGGCCTTCTGCCTTGCTTTCATGCTTTCCCAGATATAATCTACGGTTATGCTCAAGGCAATTGATCGTATTTAAATTGGTCTGTCCAAAGAAAAGTTCTGGGAAAGGGCTGATCTGCTAATATTTACTGTGTGCTTTCCGGGATTTATTTCTCTGATCATCTTTTTCCAAACTCAAAGAAACCGTATTTGGATCATTCCTTTCTTTCTTGTATTAATGTATAAAAATACACTGAAGCTGAAGTAGGTTTGTCTATAGCATTAGACTGTAGCTTGCCCCACTCTTTAAGGTCCTCAGATCCCAGGTCTTGCACATACAGGTCTGCACAGGTCAATGAATATCAAAAATACGTGGTACAGAATAATTGTGCTTTTCTAACTAAGACAGTGACCTTGCTTCAGCTTCTCCAGCTACCTGCTAAAGGAAAGCTAGAGCCCTCACATTGGCCCCACTGATAGAGAACCGTTCCTCGGGAGTCAAAAGCAGGACTTTTAATCACACATCAGTGTTAAGCAACTCTACTTAAAATTATATACAAAGATACAGAGTGCATCAGTATAGCTCAGTTTAACTTCCTGACCTCCTTTTACTCACATCTAAGTTTACAGTTAGCAATTAAAGAGCAACAACCTTTCTCAAGGATTGATGGTTTGAGCTAAGCACATGAACAGTGGAAGGGAGACAGGGTATATGGCTCAGTGGTACAGGCCTTCTGTGAAGCCTTAGGCTTGCCCCAGCAACACGCACATGCAAGCATACACATGGACACATGTGCAAATACACACACACACACACACACACGTAGGCATGCATGCATGAGTGCATGTGTTTTTGTATAAAGCAACTCCAGGCTGTTATACTTCCTGCAAACATCCAACATGAGATGCAGTCCTCTGGTTCTGCTACCATGATGGCTGGCCCCAAACAAGGTGAAAGAAAGGACAATATCTAACATTTATTCAATGCTTAGTATGTGTCAAGCTCTCTTCAAATAATTTTTTTAAATTAGGTATCTTCTTTATTTACATTTCAAATGTTATCCCCTTTCCTGATTTCCCCTTCGAAAACTCCCTAACCCATCCTCCCTTCCCCTGCTCACCAACCCACCCACTCCTGCTTCCTGGCCCTGGCATTCCCCTACACTGGGGCTTGGAGCCTTCACAGGACTCAGGACCTCTCCTCCCACAGATGACAGACTAGGCCATCCTCTGCTACATATGGCTGGAGCCATGAGACCCACCATGTGTATTCTTTGGTTGGTGGTTTAGTTCTGGGAGCTCTGAGGGTACTGGTTGGTTGATATTGTTGGTCCTCCTATGGGACTGCAAACCCCTTCAACTCCTTTTTTTCCTTTCTCTATCTCTTTTATTGGGAACCCTGTGCTCAGTCCAGTGGATGGCTGTGAGCATCCACCTCTGTATTTGTCAGGTACTGGCAGAGCCTGTTAAGTTTTGTGGGGAGGGGCATGCCGGGATTGAACTCAGAGACTCATGTTCTACCAGTGAGCTACAGCCCCAGCCACCTGACAGGCATTTTGTAGTTGAGTCAGGAAAACAATTAATATGCTCTTGCTATGTTAAGGGAACTGATGCTCACCGACAGAAATATATCTTAAGGTAACTAGGATGAAGTAAAGACAGATAATTTAAATCTAGTGTTCGACCATAGCTTACTGAGAACCAGATGAAAGACAGTCTGCTATGAAAAATAAGATCTCGGTGGAAAACACCACATTCAGTTTTCATTTCCACCGCCTTCTGCATTCTTCTCTCTACTGTGTTGTCTGCCAGGACTCTGAAAGACCCTGGTATTATTATGCAACTGAATGACTGGATTTATCCCTGAGGACTTTTCTCTGGAGACAGGCTCAAAAGAAACAACAGTTTGTTCTCATTAGAATGCAGGAGGTGCGCATGATTTTATGGTGTGACAGTTTCTAATAACATTTTAAAGCAAGGTGTTACATTGAAATTATTTTTTATTTTGATGTCAGATTGAAGAAAGTGGATTTCTAATGTCCTAATTATTTCTGTTTGTTTGTTACCTTGTTCAATGTTGGATTCTTAAGACTCCTTTCTAAATAAGACTAGTTATTTACATATAAATAGTTAGATATATTCTTTGTTCATGTGGCACTTGATAAAAATCAAAGAACTCTCATAGGATGTCACTGTATAGATTACCAATGTTGGACACTAAACAAAGAAGCAAATGGTTGAATCAAGGGCTGTGTTCAAGTCCACAGAGACATACAGAGGTAGAACCAATAGCTGGAGCCTATAATTAGCAACTTATCAACATATGTTGATAACCTTCAACTATTGTCTAGAACATTCTCAGCCAAGTGCTTTTCCTGACCATGGTTCAGCATGCCAGGATCACACCTCCCCTTAAAGTGTCTGTTCAGTAGGCTGGAGAGCTGGCTCAGCAGTTAATAGCACTGACTGCTCTTCCAGAGGTTCTGAGATCAATTCCCAGCAATCACATGGTGGCTCACAACTATCTGTAATGGGATCCGATGCCCTCTTCTGGTGTGTCTGAAGTCAGCTACAGTGTACCCATATAAATAAATTAAATAAATCTTTAAAAAAACAAAAACAACAACAACAACAACAAAAACATGTCTGTTCAGTAAGGAAGCCTCAAAGCTGTCCTCCCTGGAGCTCTGATTCTTCATCTTACTAAAGACTCATTAGACTCAGGGGTGCAAAGGGATGAAAATACTCCTGCCTTGAGTATTTATTTTCTACTGACATGAAGCAGTCATAAGGGGGGTGTACAGAGCACTATACTAAGTGTGTGTGGAAATTACAACTGCTGAGAGTCAGTGACTAGAGAGCTGGTGTCCTCCCAGGCCCTGAGGACTGAGTAACTGGAATGGGAATTTCCTCCTCAGTTATTGTCTCTAGTTTACAGGGATGCAGTGAAGTTGTGTGTAGAAGCTATATGATGACTGGGATGTATAAGATAAGAACGCTGTGATTGGAGGAATTATTTCAAGGCAATATTTACATGATAGTTAAACTTAGCTTTCATCTTCTAGGCTAGTATGCAAGTTGAGGGCTTAGGTTCTTAGAACCTGACTACATGGGAGTTTAAACACTCCATCTTCACAGTTATTTGATTGCAAAATGGTTAAAGGCTTCCTTTACCTAGGCTTGTAGGCAGTCCCATTAGACGAGTAGCCTTAATAGAGTTATTTATTATTATAACATTGACAAGACTCTATTTACAAACTTGTAGACTGGAAAAGATAATAGCTTTCTCTTAAATTGGTCTTAAAATTAAATTAAACAATGTATGTAAAATAGTATCTATGTCATTGATTATGGTTATTAATCTCATTATCCACATCATCTTCATCACCCTAACTACCATTTACTCTTGAATTGTTTTTTAAATATTTATTCATCTATATTTTATGAGCATTAGAATTTGCCTCTATGTATGTATGCTCACCACATGTGTGCCAAGTGCCCACAGAGGTCAAAAGATCTCGTGAAACTGAAGTTATAAATGACTATGAGCTGTCATGGCATGGATGGACCCTATTCCTCTGTAAAGGCAGCACATGCTCTTAGCTACCGAGCCTTCCTTCCAGCGCCTTGAATTTCAATGAAAAGACATAGCTTATGCATACTGTAATATTTGTATATCTCTAGATTTACCTGGGCACAGCAAGATGCAGTAAAATCACACTATTTAATTTCTCTACTCTTGAGTATTTGCCAATGCAAACAACTAATTGCTTGGCTTTCTGAACACCAACCAGGTGTTAAGCAATTCAATTCCAGTCTGTCTCTAATGGCTGATTTTAAAAAATACCATGCGTTGGTTGAAGGACTTACTCCTATAAGATTTCTCCCTCCAGATGCTAGTCCCAAATCCCAGGCCAATCAAACCTTTCCATAAACCAAATGTAAAGCTGGGATCCTCAGAACTACCTCCTCATGTTGAATACTTTGCTAACATGACTTACAGGACTCAGAAAGATATATGTGTCTGTTGGTTCATCATAAATGCTGTATATGTATAATTGAATGAGCAGGTATAAAACAAGATCATCTGTCCCTTGAAATTATACAACATCACCTTCCTAGCATATGCATCAAGTCATGGAGCATAAGCTATTGTGAATCCATTAATCTCAATCTTCAATTTTATCTCAGATATCAGAAGGTGTAGGGTTATCTTAAGCTTCAACAACCTTGGGTATTTCTGGTGATAAGGCCCCATCCAGAAGATACAGAGAGCCCTAGCAGCAGTTCCTTCTTAACTAAAGATGCCCACAGGACATTCTCAGGAATTCAAAATTCTACCTTAGGAACTGGGGAAGAAGCAAATATCACTTGAGTTTGTCCAAAATAAGGGGCAAAGACTAATTGCATATTTATTCCATACTTCCAAGCCACTGCAGAGGCCAGACCCTCTACATTGTTCTCTCAAACCACTATAAACTTTCTTCATAAAATAGAGAAAAATAACATGCTCAGTTGGGTTAACAGTGTTTATCTCCCAAGAAGAGATGTGGTATAGGAAAATGTGGAGCTCTCCTCCACACCCGGGGTCAGAAATGTAATTAAATTTACCTTCACACCTTCACCTCTTAAAGTCAAAGCACAAGTATATTAGTGACTTGATGACAAGTATGCCCTGTACTCTGATTTATGTTCTATGATACAATCTCCTCAAGAAAAATAAACCATGGGAAGATGATAGCTGCAGCTCATAGAGACCAGAGAGGGTATAGAGAGCAAGCATGCAAAGAAACTCAACAGCCTTAGTGGAAAGGGCTTCACTCCCAACTCCCACCTCCATAGTCATCCAGTTGGAAGCCATTCACCCACTCAAACTGAAGGCTGTATATGCAGCTTGTAGAGTATTTGCCTGTAGGTTTTCACTTCAAACGCAAAATGCAAGGAACTTTATCTAATGTAACTATCTCCTTAAGCATAGCAACATTTATCATGCTTGGATAGATAAAAACTCTAAAAATTAGTAAGCCAAAAAGCCTGCCAAAGTGTATTTCACAGAATAAAACTTCATTGAAACAGAACAGAGCAGCTAAGCAATCTAAGGTAGCTAAAAGAAACTAAAACACATAAAATAGTTATTTTATTTTATTTTTTTTAGCTATTCTACAGTAGTCAATAGAAAAACGCCCAAGGGAATTATATTATTAAAATGGATCAATGCCCAGTATGTATGCATAACTCAATGTGGACTAAGTTTTATGGACTGTGAATCTTCATTTGGTTCATCTCAGAATTATGTTTAAAGTTTGCAACAAATCTTAGTTACAAATATCTTCAACAAAGGGGATTAGTTATCCTAATTATTCAGGATATCCTATACATATATGCAAGTGTACTCTCTTTGAAGTTACTAGAAAGAGAAAAGGGAGAAGGTGTTTCTACCCATGTGACTTCTCAGAGATCCTTGTGATGCTCATACAAATAATATGCTGAAGTTTCCTATCCTCAAAAATCCTTCCAACCCAGCAACTTGAGAGAGTAGGTAAACCCTGTGAGATGATACAATGCATATCGTTATTCTATATCTATTAACTTCCTCATCTCCCTCTCCTACATAGGCTTTTGATTACACTTAGACATTTGGTTTTATGATTGTCTCTCCTATATCATATTTGAAGGCATCTAATATTCTGAGAAAAGACAATTGCACTTTTACTTAACTTGTGAAATTCTGCCTTGTTCAAGATGTCTAATTTTACCTCAAATCAAACTCTGATATTAAATAGGCTTCTTTGATGCCATTATGTTGATCTGCAAAATAATGGTACATGTTCCACAATGAAAACTAACAAGTTTCATCATTATTTCAAATTGACTTCAGAGCTTTATTTCACACAAAATGTGATGTAAAACGGTGGTAAGATCTATCCTTCCAAGAAAGGACTCCAAAGTGTTTCTAAAATACTGACCACCAGGACTGAAAACAGATCAATCTCAACTATGTCTCTAACATGTCAGGTTTATATTGACACCATAAATCTAAGAACTTTGAAATTGCAAGATTAAGTAGTGTGTATGTGTGTATACACGTATGTAAATTTGAGTGTCTGTGTGTGTCCAGTTGACATCAGGTAATTTCTGTCATTTAAGGTTTCTCACTGAATATGGAACTCACTGATTGGCTAGACTGGCTGGCCAGCAAGGCAGCTGGTTGTCCCTGTATCCACTCCCACATCACTGCATTTACAACTATACAGCTCCATGTCTGGCTTTTAAATGAATACTACATATTCAACTCTTAGAAATTTCTCAGTGTTCTTTATAAAATAAATATCTGATCACCAATCATGCAAACTATTTATTTCCTGCTGTTATAAACTTACAAAGAACTTAACCACTACTCTCACTAGATTTTTTTTTCTAGTTTTACTGTGGAACTTGATCATGCAGTTCTTTCAACTGTCATTCATCAAACTTAAGATTTTGGAAATTTTATATAAAAATGAAAAAAAGTTTCATATTAAAAATTATTTTTGCCATTTTTTCTGATTTTTTTTTTAACAGAGCATACCAGGAAAAACAGAATCAGTCAACTTTCTTTCTTTTTTTCCTTCTACGGCAAAGCTTTTATTGCTTCAACATAAGGAAGACCCCAAACCCGGAAAATGGTGCTGCTTATATAGCCTGCAGCGTGACGTTTCAGCACTTGATGTGGCGTGACAGCACCTGATTAGTTGCTCACCCATCACCCAAGTCAGGCATCTTAATATTTGAGTCCTCAGTCTGTTCATGGAGAGTTGTTCCACCTGCTGATAACCTGGCCTTTTGTTGTCCCAGTAAGATGGTCTTTGCCAGTTACTGAAGATGGATTTCAGTTGTCACAGTGCCTTGAGAGGGAAATTATGACCAATAAGCATCCTAATTATCTCAGCCTTTCAAGTTACAGTGCACTAAGTGACCAATATAAATGGTTAAGAAGCCAGGCTTTAAAATGAGGTTGCCTGGGTTAGAATTTTGCTTTTATCACTTACTCTCAGTGTGACATTGGGAAGTTAATTAACTTCTATTTTCTTATCTATAAGATAGGGTTAATAAGGATGTCTATACAAAAAAGGATACTGTGAGGCCTAATTGAAATACGGCATGCAAAACTCTTACAATGCCCAACACAGTACACTTTTGGACATTATTTTATTATATTACCATTGCTTTTATGAATTATTAATATTTTTACTTCAACAGTTAGGCCAAAAGAGGAAAGATGTAATTTCTTAATAATAAAAGGAGAATCGTTTAATAACAAATTTGGTGTAAAATGAAAACATTTTCTTTAGGAAGTCATTAAAATTTTGGGAGTTCAATCAAGGTCCAGTCAAAATGAAACATTTTAATCATGATACATGATAGGGATCAAAAGGAAAGATTGCTGTGTTCACATGTAAAATGAAATACACATGTATATACCAGAGAAAATTCTAGTATCGATAAGGTGAAGTGGACACAAAGGCCCAAACCTTACCAAGAAACAATTTACAATTGACAATTGCTGGGAGAGGGAAAAATCAGTTTTATCTAGTGAATTAATATTGGGT